>NW_022142930.1:0-78025 GCF_007565055.1 Rhinopithecus roxellana | reverse complement strand
TAGCAAACTGTTCCAAGAGGGAAGGGTGGAACTCTGTGTAAGGAAGTCACACATCAGAAGAGCAATCTCTCAGAAAGCTTCTCTCTAGTTATTATGTGAGGATATTTCCTTCTAACACTGTGTCGTGGATTCTGCAAAGGAATATTGGGAGTTCATTGAGGGCTATGGTGAAAAAGGAAATATCCTCAGGTCAAAAATGGAAAGAAGCCTTCTGAGAAACTGCATTGCCATGAGTGAATGCAACTCACAGAGTTACACATATCTCTTCAGTGATCAGTTTGCTCACCAAGTTGTCTTGAAATCTGCAATGGGATACCTCCTATCACAATGAAGCTTACGGTGACAAAGGAAATATCCTCAGATGACACCAAGAAAGAAGCTTTCTGACAAACTTCTGGTTGATTTGTGAATTCATCTCACAAAGTTACACTTATGTTTCGTGGAGCAGTCCATTAACACTGTCTTTGAGGAACCTGAGAAGGGCTTCCATGGATCGCATTGGGTTCTGCGCTGATAACGGAAATTTCATCCGTTCAAAACGTGAAAGAAGCTTTCTGAGAAACTTCTTTCTGATCTGTGAGTTCATCTCACAGACTTATAACTTAGAATTCAGGAAGCTGTTTGCGAACACTCTTTTCGTGGATTCTGGAAAGTGATATCTGGGAGCCCATAGGGGCCCATGGTGAAAAAGGAAATAATCACACAAAATAACAGAGAGAAGCTTTCTGAGAGATTGCTTTCTGATGTTTGACTTCATCACACAGAGTTCCACCGTTCCCTTCTTGGAACAGTTTGCTAACACTGTTGTCGCGGATTCTGCAAAGGTATATTTGGGAGCTCATTGAGGGCTATGGTAAAAAAGGAAATATCCTTAGATCAAAACTGGAAAAAAGCCTTCTGAGAAACTGCATTGCCATGTGTGAATGCAACTCACAGAGTTACACGTTTCTCTTCAGTGATCAATTTGCTAACTAAGTTTTCTGGAAATCTGCAGTGGGATAACTCTTATCCAATGAAGCTTACGGTGACAAAGGAAATAAACTCAGTTGAACAATAGAAAGAAGCTTTCTTTGAATCTTCTTGCTGATGTGTGAATTCATCTCATAAAGTTACACTTATGTTTCATGGAGCAGTCAATTAACACTGTCCTTGATGAACACGAGAAGGGCTTCTTTAGATTGCATTGAGGCCTATGTTGATAAAGGAAATTTCAGCCGTTCAAAACATGAAAGAAGCTTTCAGAGAATCTTCTTTCTGATATGTGAGTTCATCTCACCGACATATAACTTAGACTTCAGGAAGCAGTTTGCGAACACTCTTTTCGTTGATTCTGCAAAGTGATATCTGGGAGCCCATAGGGGCCGATGGTGAAAAAGGAAATAATCTCACAAAAGAACAAGAGAGAAGCTTTCTGAGAGATTGCTTTCTGATGTGTGACTTCATCACACAGAGTTCCACCATTCCCTTCTTGGAACAGTTTGCTAACACTGTTGTCATGGATTCTGCAAAGGTATATTTGGGAGCTCATGGTGGGCTATGGTGAACAAGGAAATATCCTCGCATAATAATTAAAGAGAAGCGTTCTGAGAAACTGCATTGCCATGTCTGAATGCAGCTCACAGAGTTGCACGTTTCTCTTCAGTGATCGGTTTGTTAACACAGTTTTCTTGAAATCTGCAATTAGATACTTCATAGCGCAATGAATCTTACGGTGACAAAGGAAATATCCACAGATGAAAACTAGAAAGAAGCTTTCTTAGAAACTTCCTGGTGATGTGTGAATTCATCTCACAGTGTTAAACTTATGTTTCGTGGAGCGTCCATTAACAATGTTTTTGAGGAACCTGAGACGGTCTTCTTTGGATCGCATTGAGGCCTAAGCTGATAAAGGGAATTTCATCCGTTGAAAACGTGAAAGAAGCTTTGTGTGAAACTTCTTTCTGATTTGTGAGTTCATCTCACAGACTTATAACTTAGACTTCAAAAAGCAGTTTGCGTACACTCTTTTCGGGGATTCTGGAAAGTGATATTGGGAGCCTATAGGGGCCCATTGTGAAACAGGAAATAATCTCACATAAGAACTGGAGAGAAGCTTTTTGAGAGATTGCTTTCTGATGTGTGACTTCATCACGCAGAGTTCCACCGTTCCCTTCTTGGAACAGTTTGCTAAAACTGTTGTCGTGTATTCTGCAAAGTTATATTTGGGAGCTCATTGAGGGCTATGGTGAAAAAGGAAATATACCCACATAATAACTAAAGAGAAGCTTTCTGAGAAACTGCGTTGCCATGAGTGAATGCAGCTCACAGAGTTACACGTTTCGATTCATTGATCAGTTTGTTAACACAGTTTTTTGTACATCTGCAATTAGATACTTCATAGCACAATGAACCTTACGCTTACAAAGGAAATATCCACAATTGAAAACTAGAAAGAAGCTTTCTTAGAAACTTCTTGGTGATGTGTGAATTCATCGTCCCGAGTTTGACTTATGTTTCGTGGAGGAGTCCATTAACACTCTCTTTGAGGAACCTCAGAAGGGCTTCCTTCGATCGTATTGAGGCCTACGCTGATAAAGGAAATTTCATCCGTTGAAAACGTGAAAGAAACTTTCTGAGAAACTTCTTTCTGATCTGTGAATTCATCTCACAGCTTATAACTGAGACTTCAGGAAGCAGTTTGCAAACACTCTTTTCGTGGATTCTGGAAAGTGATATTTGGGTGCCCTTAGGGGCCCATGGTGAAACAGGAAATATCCTCAAATAATAACTAGAGAGAAGCTTTCTGAGTGATTGCTTTCTAATGGGTGACTTCATCACACAGAGTTCCATCCTTCCTTTCTTGGAACAGTTTGCTAACACTGTTGTCGTGGATTCTGCAGAAGAATATTTCGGAGCTCATTGAGGACTACGGTGAAAGAGGAAATACACTCACATAGTAACTAAAGAGAAGCTTTTGAGAAACTGCGTTGCCATGTGTGAATGCAACTCACAAAGTTACAGGTTACTCTTCAGTGATCAATTTGTTAACACAGTTTTCTGGAAATCTGCAATTAGATACTTCATAGCGCAATGAACCTTACGGTTACAAAGGATATATCCACAGATGAAAATTAGAAAGAAGCTTTCCTAGAACCTTCTTGGTGATGTGTGAATTCATCTCACAGAGTTACACTTATGTTTCGTGGAGCAGTCCATTAACACCGTCTTTGAGGAACCTGAGAAGGGCTTCTTGGATCGCATTGAGGTCTACGCTGATAATGGAAATTTCATCCGTTAAAAACGTGAAAGAAGCTTTCTAAGAAACATCTTTCTGATCTGTGAGTTCATCTCACAGGCTTATACCTTAGACTTCAGGAAGCAGTTTGCGAACACTCTTTTCGTGGATTCTGGAAAGTGATATTCGTCAGCCCATAGGGGCCCATGGTGAAAAAGAAAATATCCTCACATAATAACTAAAGAGAAGCTTTCTCAGAGATTGCTTTCTGAAGTGAGACTTCATCACACAGAGTTCCATTCTTCCCTTCTTAGAACAGATTGCTAACACTGTTGTCGTGGATTCTGCAGAGGTATATTTGGGAGCTCATTGAAGGCTATGGTGAAAAAGGAAATATCCTCACATAATAATTAAAGAGAAGCTTTCTGAGAAACATCGTTGCCATGTGTGAATGCAACTCACAGAGTTACACGTTTCTCTTCAGTGATCAGTTTGTAAACACAGTTTTCTGGAAATCTACAATTAGATACTTCATAGCGCAATGAACCTTACGGTGACAAAGGAAATATCCACAGATGAAAACTAGAAAAGAGGTTTCCTAGAATCTTCTTGGTGATGTGTGAATTCATCTCACAGAGTTATACTTATGTGTCGTGGAGCAGTCCTTTAACACTGTCTTTGAGGAACTTGAGAAGGGCTTCTTTGGATTGCATTGAGGCCTACACTGATAAAGGAAATTTCATCCATTCAAAACGTGAAAGAAGCTTTCTGAGAAACTTCTTTCTGATATGTGAGTTCATCTCACAGACTTATAACTTAGACTTCAGCAAGCAGTTTGCTGACACTCTTTTCGTGGAATCTGGAAAGTGATATTTGGGAGCCCATTGGGGCCCATGGTGAAAAAGGAAATACACTCACATAATAACTAGAGAGAATCTTTCTGAGAGATCGCTTTCTGATGTGTGACTTCATCACAGAGAGTTCCACCCTTCCCTTCTTGGAACAGTTTGCTAACACTGTTGTCGTGGATTCTGCAGAGGAATATTTGGGAGCTCATTGAGGGCTATGGTGGAAAAGGAAATATCCTCACATAATAACTAAAGAGAAGCTTTCTGAGAAACTGCGTTGCCATGTGTAAATGTAACTCACAGAGTTACACGTTTCTCTTCAGTGATCAATTTGTTAACACAGTTTTCTGGAAATCTGTAATTTTACACTTCATAGCGCAATGAACCTTACGTTGACAAAGGAAATATCCAGAGATGAAAACTAGAAAGAAACTTTTTAGAAACTTCTTTTTGATGTGTGAATTCATCTCACACAGTTACACTTATGTTTCGTGGAGCAGTCCATTAACACTGTCTTTGAGGAACCTGAGGAGGGTTTCTTTGGATCACATTGCGGCCTACGCTGATAAAGGAAATTTCATCCTTTCAAAACGTGACGGAAGCATTCTGAGAAACTTCTTCCTGATCTGTGAGTTCATCTCACAGACTTATAACTTAGACTTCCGGAAGCAGATTGCTTACACTCTTTTCGTGGAATCTGGAACGTGATATTTGGGAGCACATAGGGTCCCATGATGAAAAAGGAAATATCCTCACATAATAAGTAGAGAGAAGCTTTGTAAGAGATTGCTTTATGATGTGTGACTTCATCACACAGAGTTCCACCCTTCCCTTCTTGGAACAGTTTGCTAACACTGTTGTCGTGGATTCTGCAAAGGAATATTTGGGAGCTCATTGAGGGCTATGGTGAAAAAGGAATTATCCTCAGATCAAAACTGGAAAGAAGCCTTCTGAGAAACTGCATTGCCATGAGTGAATGCAACTCACAGAGTTAAACGTATCTCTTCAGTGATCAGTTTGCTAACTAAGTTTTCTGGAAATCTGCAATGGGATACCTCTTATCGCAATGAAGCTTATTGTGACTACTTAAATATCCTCAGATGAAAACTAGAAAGAAGTTTTATTAGAAACTTCTTGGTGAGGTGTGAATTCATCTCACAACGATGCACTTATGTTTCGTGGAGGAATCCATTAAACTGTCTTTGAGGAACCTGAGAAGGGCCTCCTTGGATCCCATTGAGGCCTACGTTGATAAATGAATTTTCATCCGTTCAAAACATGAAAGAAACTTTCTGAGAAACTTCTTTCTGATCTGCGAGTTCATCTCACAGACTTATAACTTAGACTTCAGGAAGCAGTTTGCTAACACTCTTTTCATCGAATCTGGAAGTGATATTTGGGAGCCCATAGGGTCCCATGGTGAAAAAGGAATTATCCTCACATAATAACTAGATAGAAGCTTTTTGAGAGATTGCTTTCTGATGGGTGACTTCATCACACAGATTTCCATCCTTCCCTTCTTGGAAGAGTTTGCTAAAACTTTTGTCGTGGATTCTGCAGAGGTATATTTGGGAGCTCATTCAGGGCAATGGTGAAAAAGGAAATATCATCACATAATAAATAAAGCGAAGCTTTCTGAGAAATTGCATTGCCATAAGTGAATGCAACTCACAGAGTTACACGTTTCTCTTCAGTGATCAGTTTGCTAACTAAGTTTTCTGGAAATCTGCAATGGGATATCACTTAGCACAATGAAGCTTTCGGTCACAAAGGAAATATCCTCAGATGAAAACTAGAAAGAAGCTTTCTTAGAAACTTCTTGGTGATGTGTGAATTCACCTCACATGTTACACTTATGTTTCGTTGAGCAGTCCATTAACACTGTCTTTGAGGAACCTGAGAAGGGCTTCTTTATATCGCATTGAGGTCTACGCTGATAAAGGAAAATTCATCTGTTCAAAACGGGAAAGAATCTTTCTGAGAAACTTTTTTCTGATCTGTGAGTTCATCTCACAGACTTATAACTTGGACTTCAGGAAGCAGTTTGCGAACACTCTTTTCATGGATTCTGGAAAGTGATATTTGGGAGCCCATAGGGGCCCATGGTGAAAAAGGAAATATCCAAACATAATAACTAGAGAGAAGCTTTCTGAGAGATTGCTTTCTGATGTGTGACTTCATCACAAGGAGTTCCACCCTTCCCTTCTTGGAACAGTTTGCTAACACTGTTGTCATGGATTCCGCAAAGTTATCTTTGGGGGCTGATTGAGGGCTATGGTGAAAAAGGAAATATCCTCAGATCAAAACTGGAAAGAAGCCTTCTGAGAAACTGCATTGCCATGAGTGAATGCAACTCACAGAGTTACAGGTTTCTCTTCAGTGATCAGTTTGCTAACTAAGTTTTCTGGAAATCTGCAATGGGATACCTCTTAGCGCAATGAAGCTTATGGTGACAAAGGAAATATCCTCAGATGAACAGTAGGAAGTAGCTTTCCTAGAAACTTCTTGGTGATGTGTGAATTCATTTCACAGAGTTACACTTATGTTTATTGGAGCAGTCCAATAACACTGCCTTGAGGAAACTGAGAAGGGCTTCCTTGGATCGCATTGAGGCCTACACCGATAAAGGAAATTTCATCCGTTCAAAACGTCAAAGAAGCTTTCTGAGAAACTTCTTTCTGATCTGTGTGTTCATCTCACGGACTTATAACTTAGACTTCGTTCAGCAGTTTGTGAACACTCTTTTCGTGGATTCTGGAAAGTGATATATGGGATCCCATAAGGGCCCATGGTGAAAAAGGAAATGTCCTCACATAATAACTAGAGAGAAGCTTTCTGAGAGATTGCTTTCTGATGTGTGACTTCATCACACAGAGTTCCACCCATCACTTCTTGGAATAGTTGTTTAACACTGTTGTCGTTTATTCTGCAAGGTTATATTTGGGAGCTGATTGAGGGCTCTGGTGAAAAAGGAAATATCCTCAGATCAAAACTGGAAAGAAGCCTTCTGAGAAACTGCATTGCCATGAGTGAATGCAACTCACCGAGTTACACGTTTCTCTTCAGTGATCAGTTTGCTAACTACGTTTTCTGGAAATCTGCAATGGGATACCTCTTAGCGAAATGAAGCTTACGGTGACAAAGGAAATATCCTCAGATGAAAATTAGAAAGACGCTTTCCTAGAAACTACTTGGTGATGTGTGAATTCATCTCACAGAATTACACTTATGTTTCTTGGAGCAGTCCATTAACAATCTCTTTGAGGAAACTGAGAAGGGCTTCCTTGGATCGCATTGAAGCCTACGCTGACAAAGGAAATTTCGTCCGTTCAAAACTGGAAAGAAGTTTTCCGAGAAACTTCTTTCGGATCTGTGAGTTCATCTCACAGACTTATAACTTAGACTTCAGGAAGCAGTTTGCTAACACTCCTTTCGTGGAATCTGGAAAGTGATATTTGGGAGTCCGTAGGGGCTCATGGTGAAAAAGGAAATATACTCACATAGTAACTAGAGAGAAGCTTTCTGAGAGATTGCTTTCTGATGTGTGACTTCATCACACAGAGTTCCACCCTTCCCTTCTTAAAACAGTTTGCTAACACTGTTGTCGTGGATTCTGCAGAGGTATATTTGGGAACTCATTGAGGGCTAGGGTGAAAAAAGAAATATCCTCACATAATAGCTAAAGAGATGCTTTCTGAGATCTGCGTTGCCATCTATGACTGCAACTCACAGAGTTACACTTATGTTTCTTGGAGCAGTCCATTAACACTGTGTTTGAGGAAACTGAGAAGGCCTTCCTTGGACCGCATTGAGGCCTACACTGATGAAGGAAATTTCATCCGTTCAAAACGTGAAGGAGGCTTTCTGAGAAACTTTTTCTGATCTGTGAGTTCATCTCACAGACTTATAACTTAGATTTCAGCAAGCAGTTTGCTAACACTCTTTTCGTGGAATCTGGGAAGTGATATTTGGGAGCCCATAGGGTGCCATGGTGAAGAAGGAAATATCCTCACATAATAAATAGAGAGAAGCTTTCTGAGAGATTGCTTTCTGAAGTGTGACTTCATCACACAGAGTTCCCTCTTTCCCTTCTTGGAACAGTTTGCTAACACTGTTGTCATATATTCTGCAGAGGTATATTTGGGAGCTCATTGAGGGCTATGGTGAAAAATTAAATATCCTCACCTAATAACTAAAGAGAAGCTTTCTGAGAAACTGCATTGCCATGTGGGAATGCAACTCACAGAGTTACACGTTTCTCTTCAGTGATCAGTTTGCTAACACAGTTTTCTGGAAATCTGCAATTACATACTTCATAGCTCAATGAACCTTACGGTGACAAAGGAAATATCCACAGATGAAAACTAGAAAGAAGCTTTCTTAGAAACTTCTAGGTGATGAGTGAATTCATCTCACAGAGATACACTTATGTTTCATGGAGCAGTCCATTAACACTGTCTTTCAGGAACATGAGATGGGCTTCCTTGTATCGCATGGAGGCCTACGCTGATAAAGGAAATTTCATCCGTTCAAAACGTGAAAGAAGCTTTCTGAGAAACTTCTTTCCCATATGTGAGTACATCTCACAGACTTATAGCGTTGACTTCAGAAAGCAGTTTGCGAACACTCTTGTCTTGGATTCTGGAAAGTAATATTTGGGAGCCCATAGGGCCCATGGTGAAAAAGGAAATATCCTCACTTAATAACCAGACAGAAGCTTTCTGAGAGATTTCTTTCTGATGTGTGACTTCATCACACATATTTCCACCCTTCCCTTCTTGGAACCGTTTGCTAACACTGTTGTCGTGGATTCTGCAGAGGTATATTTGGGGGCTCATTGAGGGCTATGGTGAAAAAGGAAATATCCTCAGATCTAATCTGGAAAGAAGCCTTCTGAGAAACTGGATTTCCATGAGTGAATGAAACTCACAGAGTTACACGTTTCTCTTCAGTGATCAGTTTGCTAACTAAGTTTTCTGGAAATCTGCAATGGGATACCTCTTATCGCAATGAAGCTTACGATGACAAAGGAAATATCCCCAGATGAAAACGAGAAAGAAGCTTCCCTAGAAACTTCTTGTTGATGTGTGAATTCATCTCACAAAGTTACACTTATGTTTCGTGGAGCAGTCCATTAATACTGTCTTTGAGGAACCTGAGAAGGGCCTCTTTGGATCGCATTGAGGCCGACGCTGATAAAGGAAATTTCATCCGTTCAAAACGTGAAAGAAGCTTTCTGAGAAACTTCTTACTGCTCTGTGAGTTCATCTCACAGACTTATAACTTAGACTTCAGGAAGCAGTTTGCGAACACTCTTCTCGTGGAATCTAGAAAGTGATATTTGGGAGCCCATAGGGGCCCAAGTTGAAAAAGGAAATATCCTCACATAATAACTAGAGAGAAGCTTTCTGAGAAATCGTTTTCTGATGGGTGACTTCATCACACCAAGTTCCACCCTTCCCTTCTAGGAACAGTTTGCTAACGCTGTTGTCGTGGATTCCACAAAGTTATTTTTGGGAGCTCACTGATGCCTATGGTTAAAAGGAAATATC
This sequence comes from Rhinopithecus roxellana, assembly GCF_007565055.1. Lineage (NCBI taxonomy): Eukaryota > Metazoa > Chordata > Mammalia > Primates > Cercopithecidae > Rhinopithecus > Rhinopithecus roxellana. Next base: position 68,411 of record NW_022142930.1, on the reverse strand, counting down.
TTCACATAATAACTAAAGAGGAGCTTTCTCAGAAACTGCATTGACATGAGTGAATGCAACTCACAGAGTTACACGTTTCTTTTAGTGATCCGTTTGCTAACTAAGTTTTCTGGAAATCTGCAATGGGATACCTCTTAGCGCAATGAAGCTTACAGTGACAAAGGTAACATCCTCAGATGAAAACTAGAAAGAAGCTTTCTTAGAAACTTCTTGGTGATGTGTGAATTCATCTCGCAGAGTTACACTTCTGTTTCGTGGAGCAATCCATTAACAATGTCTTTGAGGAACCTGAGAAGGGTTTCCTTGGTTCGCATTGAGGCCTAGGCTAATAAAGGAAATTTCATCCTTTCAAAACGTGAAATAAGCTTTCTGAGAAACTTCTTTCTGATCTGTGAGTTCATCTCACAGACTTATAACTTAGACTTCAGGAAGCAGTTTGCGAACAAACTTTTCATGGAATCTGGAAGGTAATATTTGCCAGCCCTTAGAGGCCCATATTGAAAAAGGAAATAATCTTACATAATAACTAGTGAGAAACTTTCTGAGAGGTTGCTTTCTAATGTGTGACTTCATCACACAGAGTTCCACCCTTCCCTTGTTGGAACAGCTTCCTAACACTGTTGTCGTGGATTCTGCAGAGGTATATTTGGGAACTCATTGAGGGCTCTGGTGAAAAAGGAAATATCCTCAGAGAGAAACTCGAAAGAAGCCTTCTGAGAAACTGCATTGCCATGAGTGAATTCAACTCACAGACTTACACGTTTCTCTTCAGTGATCAGTTTCCTAACTAAGTTTTCTGGAAATCTGCAATGGGATGCCTCTTAGCGCAATGAAGCTTATGGTGACAAAGGAAATATCCTCAGATGAAAACTAGAAAAAAGCTTTCCTAGAAACTACTTGGTGATGTGTGAATTCATCTAACAGAGTTACACTTATGTTTCTTGGAGCTGTCCATTAACACTGTCTTTGAGGAAACTGAGAAGGGCTTCCTTGGACTGCATTGAGGCCTACGCTGATGAAGGAAATTTCTTCCGTTCAAAACGTGAAAGAGGCTTTCTGAGAAACTTTTTCTGATCTTTGAGTTCATCCCACAGACTTATAACTTAGGCTTCAGGAAGCAGTTTGCTAACACTCTTTTCGGGGAATCTTGAAAGTGATATTTGTGAGCCCTTTGGGGCCCATGGTGAAAAAGGAAATATCCTCTCATAATAACTAGAGAGAAGCTTTTTGAGAGATTGCTTTCTGATGTGTGACTTCATCACACAGAGTTCCACCCTTCTCTTCTTGGAACAGTTTACTAACACTGTTGTCGTGGATTCTGCAGAGGTATATTTGGGAGCTCAATGAGGGCTATGGGGAAAAAGGAAATATCCTCACATAACAAGGAAAGAGAAGCTTTCTGAGACACTGTGTTGCGATATGTGAATGCAACTGACAGAGTTACACGTATCTCTTCAGTGATCAGTTTGTTAACACAGTTTTCTGGAAATCTGCAATTAGATACTTCATAGCGCAATGACCCTAACGGTGACAAAGGAAATATCAAGAGATGAATACTAGAAAGAACTTTCTTACAAACTTCCTGGGGATGTGGGAATTCATCTTCCAGACTTACACTTATGTATCATGGAGCAGTCCATTAACACTGTCGTTGAGGAACCTGAGAAGGCTTCCATGTATCGCATTGAGGCCTACGCTGATAAAGGAAATTTCAGCCGTTCAAAAGCTGAAAGAACTTTCTGCGAAACTTTCTTCTGATCTGTGAGTTCATCTCACAGACTTATAACTTAGATTTCAAGAAGCAGTTTTCTAACACTCTTTTCGTGGATTCTGGAAAGTGATATTTGGGAGCCCCTAGAGGCCCATGGTGAAAAAGGAAATATCCTCACATGATAACTAGAGAGAAGCTTTCTGAGAGATTGCTTTCTGATGTGTGACTTCATCACACAGACTTCCACCCTTCCCTTCTTGGAACAGTTTGCTAACACTGTTGTCGTGGATTCTGCAGAGGTATATTTGGGAGCTCATTGAGGGCTATGGTGAAAAAGGAAATATCCTCACATAATTACTAAAGAGAAGCTTTCTGAGAAACTGCGTTGCCATGTGTGAATGCACCTCACAGAGTTACACATTTCTCTTCAGTGATCATTTTGCTAACTACGTTTGCTGGAAATCTGCAATGGGAAAACTCTTAGAACAAAGAAGCTTTCGGTGACAAGGAAACATCCTCAGATGAAAACTAGAAGGAAGCTTTCTTAGAAACTTCTTTCTGAGGTGTGAATTCATCTCACAGAGTTACACTTATTTTTCGTGGGGCAGTCCGTTAACACTGTCTTTGAGGAACCTGAGAAGGGCTTCCTTGGATCGCATTGAGGCCTATGCTGATAAAGGAAATTTCATCCGTTCAAAACGTAAAAGAAGCTTTCTGAGAATCTTCTTTCTGATATGTGAGTTCATCTCACAGACTTATAACTTAGACTTCATGGAGCAGTTTGCTAACACTCTTTTCATCGATTCTGGTAAGTGTAATTTGGGAGCCCATAGGGGCCCATGGTGAAAAAGGAAATAATCTCACATAATGCCTAGAGAGAAGCTTTCTGAGAGATTACTCTCTGATGTGTGACTTCATCACACAGAGTTCCACCCTTCCCTTCTTGGAACAGTTTGCTAACACTGTTGTCGTGGATTCTGCAGAGGTAAATTTGGAAGCTCATGGAGGGCTATTGTGAAAAAGGAAATATCCTCACATTATAACTAAAGAGAAGCTTTCTGAGAAACTGTGATTCCAAGTGTGAATGCAACTCACAAAGTTACACGTTTCTCTTCAGTGATCAGTTTGTTAACACAGTTTTCTGGAAATCTGTAATTAGATAGTTCGTAGCACAATGAAACTTACGGTGACAAAGGAAATATCCATAGATGTAAACTAGAAAGAAGCTTTCTTAGAAACTTCTTGGTTATATGTGAATTCATCTTCCAGAGTTACACTTATGTTTCGTGGAGCAGTCCATTAACACTGTCTTTGAGGGACCTGAGAAGGGCTTCCTTGGATCGCATTGAGGCCTACGCTGATAAAGGAAATTTCATACGTTGAAAACGTGAAAGAAGCTTTCTGAGAAACTCCTTTCTGATCTGTGAGTTCATCTCACAGACTTATAACTTAGACTTCATGAAGCAGTTTGCTAACACTCTTTTCGTGGAATCTGGAAAGCGATATGTGGGAGTCCATAGGGGCCCATGGTGAAAAAGGAAAGATCCTCACCTAATAACTAGAGAGAAGCTTTCTGAGAGATTGCTCTCTGATGTGTGACTTCATCACAGAATGTTCCACGCTTCCCTTCTTATAACAGTTTGCTAACACTGTTGTCGTGTTTTCTGCAGAGGTATATTTGGGAGCTCATTGAGGGCTATGGTGAAAAAGGAATTGTCCTCAGATCAAAACTGGAAAGAAGTCTTCTGAGAAACTGCATTGCCATGAGTGAATTCAACTCACAGAGTTACACGTTTCTCTTCAGTGATCAGTTTGCTCACTCAGTTTTCTGGAAATCTGCAATGGGATATCTCTTATAGCAATGAAGCTCATGGTGACAAAGGAAATATCCTCAGATGAAAACTAGAAAGAAGCTTTCTTGGAAACTTTTTGTTGATGTGTGAATTCATCTCACAAAATTACACTTATGTTTCGTGGAGCAGTCAATTAAAACTGTCTTTGAGGAACCTGAGAAAGGCTTCCTTGGATCGCATTGAGGCCTACGCTGATAAAGGAAATTTCATCCATTCCAAACGTGAAAGAAGCTTTCTGAGAATCTTCTTCCTGATGTGTGAGTTCATCTCACAGGCTTTTAACTTAGACTTCAGGAAGATGTTTGCTGACACTCTTTTCGTGGAATCTGGAAAGTGATATATGGAAACCCAATGGGGCAAATGGTGAGAAAGGATATATCCTCACATAATAACAAGAGAGAAGCTTTCTGAGAGATTGCTTTCTGATGTGTGACTTCATCACACAGAGTTCCACCCTTCCCTTCTAGGAACAGTTTGCTAACACTGTTGTCGTGGATTCTGCAAAGGAATATTTGGGCGCTCATTGAGGGCTATGGTGAAAACGGAAATATCCTCCGATCAAAACTGGAAAGAAGCCTTCTGAGAAACTGCATTGCCATGGGTGAATGCAACTCATAGAGTTACACGTTTCTCTTCAGTGATCAGTTTGCTAACTAACTTTTCTGGAAATCTGCAATGGGATACCTCTTAGGGCAATGAAGCTTATGGTATCAAAGGTAGTAGCCTCAGATGAAAACTAGAAAGAAGCTTTCTTACAAACTTCTTGGTAATGTGTGAATTCATCTCACAGAGTTACACTTATGTTTCGTGGATCAGTCCAATAACACTTTCTTTGAGGAAACTAAGAAGGGCTTCTTTGGATAGCATTGAGGTCTACGCTGATAATGGAAATTTCATCCGTTCAAAACGTGAAAGAAGCTTTCTGAGAAACTTCTTCTTGGTATGTGAGTTCATCTCACACACCTATAACTTAGATTTCAGGAAGCAGTTTGCGAACCCTCTTTTCGTGGATTATGGAAAGTGATACTTTGGAGCCCGGAGGGGCCCATTTGGAAAAAGGAAATATCCTCACATAATAACTAGAGAGAAGCTTTCTGAGAGATTGCTTTCTGATGTGTGATTTCATCACACAGAGTTCCACCCTTCCTTTCTTTTAACCGTTTGCTAACACTGTTGTGGATTCTGCAAAGGAATATTTGTGAGCTCATTGAGGACTATGGTGAAAAAGGAAATATACTCACATAATAACTAAAGAGAAGCTTTCTGAGAAACTGCATTGCCATGTGTGAATGCAAATCACAGAGTTACCCGTTTCTCTTCAGTGATCAGTTTGTTAACACAGTTTTCTGGAAATCTACAATTAGATACTTCATAGCGCAATGAACCTTACGATGACAAAGGTAATCTCCACAGCTGAAAACTAGAAATAAGCTTTCTTAGAAACTTCTTGGTGATGTGTCTATTCATCTCACAGAGTTACACTTATGTTTCGTGGAGCAGTCCATTAACACTGTCTTTGAGGAACCTGAGAAGGGCTTCTTGGATCGCATTGAGGCCTATGCTGATAAAGGAAATTTCATCCGTTCAAAACCTGAAAGAAGCTTTTTGAGAAACTGCTTTCTGATCTGTGAGTTCATCTCACAGGCTTATAACTCAGGCTTCAGAAAGCAGTTTGTTAACACACTTTTCGTGGAATCTGGAAAGTGATATTTGGGAGCCCATAGGGGCCCATGGTGAAAAAGAAAATATCCTCACATAAAAACTAGAGAGAAGCTTTCTGAGAGATTGCTTTCTGATGTGTGACTTCAACACACACAGTTCCACATTTCCCTTCTTTTAACAGTTTGCTAACAGTGTTTTCGTGGATTCTGCAGAAGTATATTTGGGAGCTCATTGAGGGCTACGGTGAAAAAGGAAATATACTTACATAGTAGCAAAACAGAAGCTTTCTGAGAAACTGCGTTGCCATGTGTGAGTGCAAATCACAGAGTTATACGTTTCTCTTCAGTGATCAGTTTGTTAACACAGTTTTCTGGAAATCTGCAATTAGAAACTTCATGGCGCAATGAAACTTACGGTGACAAAGGAAATATCCTCAGATGCAAACTAGAAAGATGCTTTCTTAGATACTTCTTGGTGATGTGTGAATTCATCTCACAGAGTTACACTTATGTTTCGTGGAGCAGTCCATTAACACTGTCTTTGAGGAACCTAAGAAGGGCTTCCTTGGATCGCTTAGAGGGCTACGCTGATAAAGGATATTTCATCCGTTCAAAACGTGAAAAAAGCTTTCTGAGAAAGCTCTTTCTGATCTGTGAGTTCATCTCACAGACTCATGACTTAGATTTCAGGAAGCAGTTTGCTAACACTCTTTTCGTGGACTCTGGAAAGTGATATTTGGGAGCCCATAGGGGCCCATGGTGAAAAAGGAAATATCCTCACATAATAACTAGAGGGAAGCTATCTGAGAGATTGCTTTCTGATGTGTGACTTCATTACACAGAGTTCCACCCTACCCTTCTTGGAACAGTTTGCTAACACTGTTGTCGTGGATTCTGCAAAGTTATATTTCGGAGCTCATTGAGGTCTATGGTGAAAGGAAATATCCTCCGATCAAATCTGGAAAGAAGCATTCTGAGAAACTGCATTGCCGAGAGTGAATGCAACTCATAGAGTTACACGTTTCTCTTCATTGATCAGTTTGCTAACTAACTTTTCTGGAAATCTGCAATGGGATAGCTCTTAGCACAATGAAGCTTATGGTGACAAAGGAAATATCCTCAGATGAAAACTAGAAAGAAGCTTTCTTAGAAACTTCTTGTTGATGTGTGAATTCATCTCACAAAGTTACACTTATGTTTCCTGGAGCAGTCCATTAACACTGTCTCTGAGGAACCTGAGAAGGGCTTCTTTGGATCGCATTGAGGCCTACGCTGATAAAGGAAATGTCATCATTTCAAAACGTGAAAGAAGCTTTCTGAGAAACTTCTTTCTGATCTGCGATTTCATCTCGCAGACTTATACCTTATACCTCAGGAAGCAGGTTGCTAAGACTCTTTTCGTTGAATCTGCAAAGGGATATTTGCGAGCACATAGGGGCCCATGGTGAAAATGGAAATATCCTCACATAATAAGTGGAGAGAAGCTTTCTGAGCGATTGCTTTCTGATGTGTGACTTTCAATACACAGAGTTCCACCCTTCCCTTCTTGTAACAGTTTTGCCAGCACTGTTGTCGTGGATTCTGCTAAGTGATATAGGGGAGCTCATTGAGAGTTATGGTGAGAAAGGTAATATCCTCAGATCAAAACTGGAAGGAAGCTTTCTGAGAAACTGCATTGCCATGTGTGAATGCAACTCACAGAGTTACACGTTTCTCTTCAGTGATCAGTTTGGTAACACAATTTTCTGGAAATCTGCCTCGGGATATTTCTTAGCGCAATGAAACTTACGGTGTCAAAGGAAATATCCTCAGATGAAAACTAGAAAGAAGCTTTCATAGAAAGGTCTTGGTGGTGTGTGAATTCATCTTCCAGAGTTACACTTATGTTTCATGGAGCAGCCCATTATCACTGTCTTTGAGGAACCTGAGAAGGGCTTCTTTGGATCGCATTGAGGCCTACGCTGAAGAAGGAAATTTCATCCGTTCAAAACTAGAAATTAGTTTTCTGAGAAACTTCTATCAGATCTGTGAGTTCATGTCACAGAGTAATAACTTAGACTTCAGGAAGCAGTTTGCTAACACTCTTTTCGTGGATTCTGGAAAGTGATATTTGGGAGCCCATTGGGGCCCATGGTGAAAAAGGAAATATCCTCACATAATCACTAGAGAGAAGCTTTCTGAGAGATTGCTTTCTGATGTGTGACTTCATCACACAGAGATCCACCCTTGCCTTCTTGGAACAGTTTGCTAACACTGTTGTCATTTATTCTGCAAAGTTATATTTGGGAGCTCATTGAGGGCTATGGTGAAGAAGGAAATATCCTCAGATCAAAACGGGAAAGAAGTCTCCTGAGAAACTGCATTTCCATGAGTGAATGCAGCTCACAAAGTTACACGTTTCTCTTCAGTGATCAGTTTGCTAACTAAGTTTTCTGGAAATCTGCAATGGGATACCTCTTATCACAATGAAGCTTACGGTGACAAAGGAAATATCCTCAGATGAAAAGTAAAAAGAAGCTTTCCAGAAACTTCTTGGTGATGTGTGAATTCATCTCACAAAGTTACACTTATGTTTCGTGGAGCAGTCCATTAACACTTTCTTTGAGAAACCAGAGAAGGGCTTCTTTGGATAGCATTGAGGCCTATGCTGATAAAGGAAATTTCATCCGTTCAAAACGTGAAACAAATTTCCTGAGAAACTACTTTCTGATCTGTGACTTCATCTCACAGACTTATACCTAGACTTCAGGAAGCAGTTGGCGAACACTCTTTTCGTGGAATCTGGAAAGTGATATTTGGGAGCCCATTGGGGCCCATGGTGAAAAAGGAAATATCCTCACATAATAACTAGAGAGAAGCTTTCTGAGAGATTGCTTTCTGATGTGTGACTTCCTTACACAGAGTTCCACCCTTCCCTGCTTGGAACAGTTTGCTAACACTGTTGTCGTTGGGTGTGCAAAGGAATATTTGGGAGCTCATTGAGGGCTATGGTGAAAAAGGAAATATCCTCAGGTCAAAAATGGAAAGAAGCCTTCTGAGAAACTGCATTGCCATGAGTGAATGCAACTCACAGAGTTACACATATCTCTTCAGTGATCAGTTTGCTCACCAAGTTGTCTTGAAATCTGCAATGGGATACCTCCTATCACAATGAAGCTTACGGTGACAAAGGAAATATCCTCAGATGACACCAAGAAAGAAGCTTTCTGACAAACTTCTGGTTGATTTGTGAATTCATCTCACAAAGTTACACTTATGTTTCGTGGAGCAGTCCATTAACACTGTCTTTGAGGAACCTGAGAAGGGCTTCCATGGATCGCATTGGGTTCTGCGCTGATAACGGAAATTTCATCCGTTCAAAACGTGAAAGAAGCTTTCTGAGAAACTTCTTTCTGATCTGTGAGTTCATCTCACAGACTTATAACTTAGAATTCAGGAAGCTGTTTGCGAACACTCTTTTCGTGGATTCTGGAAAGTGATATCTGGGAGCCCATAGGGGCCCATGGTGAAAAAGGAAATAATCACACAAAATAACAAGAGAGAAGCTTTCTGAGAGATTGCTTTCTGATGTTTGACTTCATCACACAGAGTTCCACCGTTCCCTTCTTGGAACAGTTTGCTAACACTGTTGTCGCGGATTCTGCAAAGGTATATTTGGGAGCTCATTGAGGGCTATGGTAAAAAAGGAAATATCCTTAGATCAAAACTGGAAAAAAGCCTTCTGAGAAACTGCATTGCCATGTGTGAATGCAACTCACAGAGTTACACGTTTCTCTTCAGTGATCAATTTGCTAACTAAGTTTTCTGGAAATCTGCAGTGGGATAACTCTTATCCCAATGAAGCTTACGGTGACAAAGGAAATAAACTCAGTTGAACAATAGAAAGAAGCTTTCTTTGAATCTTCTTGCTGATGTGTGAATTCATCTCATAAAGTTACACTTATGTTTCATGGAGCAGTCAATTAACACTGTCCTTGATGAACACGAGAAGGGCTTCTTTAGATTGCATTGAGGCCTATGTTGATAAAGGAAATTTCAGCCGTTCAAAACATGAAAGAAGCTTTCAGAGAATCTTCTTTCTGATATGTGAGTTCATCTCACCGACATATAACTTAGACTTCAGGAAGCAGTTTGCGAACACTCTTTTCGTTGATTCTGCAAAGTGATATCTGGGAGCCCATAGGGGCCGATGGTGAAAAAGGAAATAATCTCACAAAAGAACAAGAGAGAAGCTTTCTGAGAGATTGCTTTCTGATGTGTGACTTCATCACACAGAGTTCCACCATTCCCTTCTTGGAACAGTTTGCTAACACTGTTGTCATGGATTCTGCAAAGGTATATTTGGGAGCTCATGGTGGGCTATGGTGAACAAGGAAATATCCTCGCATAATAATTAAAGAGAAGCGTTCTGAGAAACTGCATTGCCATGTCTGAATGCAAGCTCACAGAGTTGCACGTTTCTCTTCAGTGATCGGTTTGTTAACACAGTTTTCTTGAAATCTGCAATTAGATACTTCATAGCGCAATGAATCTTACGGTGACAAAGGAAATATCCACAGATGAAAACTAGAAAGAAGCTTTCTTAGAAACTTCCTGGTGATGTGTGAATTCATCTCACAGTGTTAAACTTATGTTTCGTGGAGCGTCCATTAACAATGTTTTTGAGGAACCTGAGACGGTCTTCTTTGGATCGCATTGAGGCCTAAGCTGATAAAGGGAATTTCATCCGTTGAAAACGTGAAAGAAGCTTTCTGAGAAACTTCTTTCTGATCTGTGAGTTCATCTCACAGACTTATAACTTAGACTTCAGAAAGCAGTTTGCGTAACACTCTTTTCGTGGATTCTGGAAAGTGATATTGGGAGCCCATAGGGGCCCATGGTGAAAAAGGAAATATCCTCACATAATAACTAGAGAGAAGCTTTCTGAGAGATTGCTTTCTGATGTGTGACTTCATCACACAGAGTTCCACCCTTCCCTTCTTGGAACAGTTTGCTAACACTGTTGTCGTGGATTCTGCAAAGGTATATTTGGGAGCTCATTGAGGGCTATGGTGAAAAAGGAAATATCCTCAGATCAATAACTGGAAGAGAAGCTTCTGAGAAACTGCATTGCCATGAGTGAATGCAACTCACAGAGTTACACGTTTCTCTTCATTGATCAGTTTGCTAACTACAGTTTTCTGGAAATCTGCAATGGGATACTTCTAGCGCAATGAACCTTACGCTGACAAAGGAAATATCCACAATTGAAAACTAGAAAGAAGCTTTCTTAGAAACTTCTTGGTGATGTGTGAATTCATCGTCCCGAGTTTACACTTATGTTTCGTGGAGGCAGTCCATTAACACTGCTCTTTGAGGAACCTCAGAAGGGCTTCCTTCGATCGTATTGAGGCCTACGCTGATAAAGGAAATTTCATCCGTTCAAAACGTGAAAGAAGCTTTCTGAGAAACTTCTTTCTGATCTGTGAGTTCATCTCACAGACTTATAACTTAGACTTCAGGAAGCAGTTTGCGAACACTCTTTTCGTGGATTCTGGAAAGTGATATTTGGGAGCCCATAGGGGCCCATGGTGAAACAGGAAATATCCTCAAATAATAACTAGAGAGAAGCTTTCTGAGAGATTGCTTTCTGATGTGTGACTTCATCACACAGAGTTCCATCCTTCCTTCTTGGAACAGTTTGCTAACACTGTTGTCGTGGATTCTGCAAAGTTATATTTGGGAGCTCATTGAGGGCTACGTTGGAAAAAGGAAATATCCTCACATAATGCCTAAAGAGAAGCTTTCTGAGAAACTGCATTGCCATGTGTGAATGCAACTCACAGAGGTACAAGTTTCTCTTCAGTGATCAGTTTGCTAACTAAGTTTTCTGGAAATCTGCAATGGGATACCTCCTATCTCAATGAAGCTTACGATGACAAAGGAAATATCCTCAAATGAAAACTAGAAAGAAGCTTTCTTAGAAACTTCTGCTTGATGTGTGAATTCATCTCACAAACTTACACTTATGTTTCGTGGAGCAGTCCATTAACACTGTCTTTGAGGAACCTGAGAAGGGCTTCTTGGATCGCATTGAGGTCTACGCTGATAAAGGAAATTTCATCTGTTCAAAACGTGAAAAGAAGCTTTCTGAGAAACTTCTTTCAGATCTGTGAGTTCATCTCACAGACTTATAACTTAGAATTCAGGAAGCAGTTTGCGAACACTCTTTTCGTGGATTCTGGAAAGTGATATTTGGGAGCCCATAGGGGCCCATGGTGAAAAAGGAAATATCCTCACATAATAACTAGAGAGAAGCTTTCTGAGAGATTGCTTTCTGATGTGTGACTTCATCACACAGAGTTCCACCTTCCTTCTTGGAACAGTTTGCTAACACTGTTGTCATGGATTCTGCAAAGTTATATTTGGGAGCTCATTGAGGGCTATGGTGAAAAAGGAAATATCCTCAGATCAATAACGGAAAGAGAGCTTCTGAGAAACTGCATTGCCATGTAGTGAATGCAACTCACAGAGTTACACGTTTCTCTTCAGTGATCAGTTTGCTAAACTAAGTTTTCTGGAAATCTGCAATTAGATACTTCATAGCGCAATGAACCTTACGGTGACAAAGGAAATATCCACAGATGAAAACTAGAAAGAAGCTTTCTTAGAAACTTCTTGGTGATGTGTGAATTCATCTCACAGAGTTACACTTATGTGTCGTGGAGCAGTCCATTAACACTGTCTTTGAGGAACTGAGAAGGGCTTCCTTGGATCGCATTGAGGCCTACGCTGATAAAGGAAATTTCATCCGTTCAAAACGTGAAAGAAGCTTTCTGAGAAACTTCTTTCTGATCTGTGAGTTCATCTCACAGACTTATAACTTAGACTTCAGGAAGCAGTTGGCGAACACTCTTTTCGTGGAATCTGGAAAGTGATATTTGGGAGCCCATAGGGGCCCATGGTGAAAAAGGAAATATCCTCACATAATAACTAGAGAGAAGCTTTCTGAGAGATTGCTTTCTGATGTGTGACTTCATCACACAGAGTTCCACCCTTCCCTTCTTGGAACAGTTTGCTAACACTGTTGTCGTGGATTCTGCAAAGTTATATTTGGGAGCTCATTGAGGGCTATGGTGAAAAAGGAAATATCCTCAGATCAAAACTGGAAAGAAGCCTTCTGAGAAACTGCATTGCCATGAGTGAATGCAACTCACAGAGTTACACGTTTCTCTTCAGTGATCAGTTTGCTAACTAAGTTTTCTAGGAAATCTGCAATGGGATACCTCTTAGCGCAATGAAGCTTACGGTGACAAAGTAAATATCCTCAGATGAAAACTAGAAAGAAGCTTTCCTAGAAACTTCTTGGTGATGTGTGAATTCATCTCACAAGTTACACTTATGTTTCGTGGAGCAGTCCATTAACACTGTCTTTGAGGATCCTGAGAAGGGCTTCTTTGGATCGCATTGAGTCCTTCGCTGATAAGGAAATTTCATCCGTTCAAAACGTGAAAGAAGCTTTCTGAGAAACTTCTTTCTGATCTGTGAGTTCATCTCACAGACTTATAACTTAGACTTCAGGAAGCAGTTTGCTAAAACTCTTTTCGTGGAATCTGGAAAGTGATATTTGGGAGCACATAGGGGCCCATGGTGAAAAAGGAAATATCCTCACATAATACTAGAGAGAAGCTTTCTGAGAGATTGCTTTCTGATGTGTGACTTCATCACACAGAGTTCCACCCTTCCCTTCTTGGACAGATTGCTAACACTGTTGTCGTGGATTCTGCAAAGGTATATTGGGAGCTCATTGAAGGCTATGTGAAAAAGGAAATATCCTCACATAATAACTAAAGAGAAGCTTTCTGAGAAACTGCGTTGCCATGAGTGAATGCAACTCACAGAGTTACACGTTTCTCTTCAGTGATCAGTTGTTAACACAGTTTTCTGGAAATCTGCAATTAGATACTTCATAGCGCAATGAACCTTACGGTGACAAAGGAAATATCCACAGATGAAAACAGAAAGAAGCTTTCTTAGAAACTTCTTGGTGATGTGTGAATTCATCTCACAGAAGTTACACTTATGTTTCGTGGAGCAGTCCATTAACACTGTCTTTGAGGAACCTGAGCAGGGCTTCCTTGGATCGCATTGAGGCCTATGCTGATAAAGGAAATTTCATCCAGTTCAAAACGGAAAGAAGCTTTCTGAGAAACTTCTTTCTGATCTGTGAGTTCATCTCACAGACTTATAACTTAGACTTCAGGAAGCAGTTTGCGAACACTCTTTTCGTGGATTCTGGAAAGTGATATTTGGGAGCCCATAGGGGCCCATGGTGAAAAAGGAAATATCCTCACATAATAACTAGAGAGAAGCTTTCTGAGAGATTGCTTTCTGATGTGTGACTTCATCACACAGAGGTCCACCCTTCCCTTCTTGGAACAGTTTGCTAACACTGTTGTCGATGGATTCTGCAAAGGTATATTTGGGAGCTCATTGAGGGCTATGGTGAAAAAGGAAATATCCTCACATAATAACTAAAGAGAAGCTTTCTGAGAAACTGCGTTGCCATGTGTGAATGCAACTCACAGAGTTACACGTTTCTCTTCAGTGATCAGTTTGTTAACACAGTTTTCTGGAAATCTGCAATTCGATACCTCATAGCACAATGAACCTTACGGTGACAAAGGAAATATCCACAGATGAAAACTAGAAAGAAGCTTTCTTAGAAACTTCTTGGTGATGTGTGAATTCATCTCACAGAGTTACACTTATGTTTCGTGGAGCAGTCCATTAACACTGTCTTTGAGGAACCTGAGAAGGGCTTCCTTGGATCGCATTGAGGTCTACGCTGATAAAGGAAATTTCATCCGTTCAAAACGTGAAAGAAGCTTTCTGAGAAACTTCTTTCTGATCTGTGAGTTCATCTCACAGACTTATAACTTAGACTTCAGGAAGCAGTTTGCTAACACTCTTTTCGTGGAATCTGGAAAGTGATATTTGGGAGCCCATAGGGGCCCATGGTGAAAAAGGAAATATCCTCACATAATAACTAGAGAGAAGCTTTCTGAGAGATTGCTTTCTGATGTGTGACTTCATCACACAGAGTTCCACCCTTCCCTTCTTGGAACAGTTTGCTAACACTGTTGTCGATGGATTCTGCAGAGGTATATTTGGGAGCTCATTGAGGGCTATGGTGAAAAAGGAAATATCCTCAGATCAAAACTGAAAGAGAAGCTTCTGAGAAACTGCAGTTGCCATGTGTGAATGCAACTCACAGAGTTACACGTTTCTCTTCAGTGATCAGTTTGTTAACAAGTTTTCTGGAATCTGCAATTAGATACTTCATAGCGCAATGAACCTTACGGTGACAAAGGAAATATCCACAGATGAAAACTAGAAAGAAGCTTTCTTAGAAACTTCTTGGTGATGTGTGAATTCATCTCACAGAGTTACACTTATGTTTCGTGGAGCAGTCCATTAACACTGTCTTTGAGGAACCTGAGAAGGGCTTCCTTGGATCGCATTGAGGCCTACGCTGATAAAGGAAATTTCATCCGTTCAAAACGTGAAAGAAGCTTTCTGAGAAACTTCTTTCTGATCTGTGAGTTCATCTCACAGACTTATAACTTAGACTTCAGGAAGCAGTTTGCGTAACACTCTTTTCGTGGAATCTGGAAAGTGATATTTGGGAGCCCTATAGGGGCCCATGGTGAAAAAGGAAATATCCTCACATAATAACTAGAGAGAAGCTTTCTGAGAGATTGCTTTCTGATGTGTGACTTCATCACACAGAGTTCCACCCTTCCCTTCTTGGAACAGTTTGCTTAACACTGTTGTCATGGATTCTGCAGAGGTATATTTGGGAGCTCATTGAGGGCTATGGTGAAAAAGGAAATATCCTCACATAATAACTAAAGAGAAGCTTTCTGAGAAACTGCGTTGCCATGTGTGAATGCAACTCACAGAGTTACACGTTTCTCTTCAGTGATCAGTTTGTTAACACAGTTTTCTGGAATCTGCAATTAGATACCTCATAGCGCAATGAAACTTATGGTGACAAAGGAAATATCCACAGGATGAAAACTAGAAAGAAGCTTTCTTAGAAACTTCTTGGTGATGTGTGAATTCATCTCCAGAGTTACACTTATGTTTCGTGGAGCAGTCCATTAACACTGTCTTTGAGGAACCTGAGAAGGGCTTCTTTGGATCGCATTGAGGCCTACGCTGATAAAGGAAATTTCATCCGTTAAAACGTGAAAGAAGCTTTCTGAGAAACTTCTTTCTGATCTGTGAGTTCATCTCACAGACTTATATGTCAGACTTCAGGAAGCAGTTTGCTAACCTTCTTTTCGTGGAATCTGTAAAGTGATATTTGGATCCCATAGGGGCCCACGGTGAAAAAGGATATATCCTCACAGAATAACTAGAGAGAAGCTTTCTGAGACATTGCTTTCTGATGTGTGACTTCATCACACAGAGTTCCACATTCCTTCTTGGAAGATTTGCTAACCTGTTGAGGATTGCAGAGGTATATTTGGGAGCTTATTGAGGGCTATGGTGAAAAAGGAAATATCCTCACATAATAACTAAAGAGAAGCTTTCTGAGAAACTGCGTTGCCATGTGTGAATGCAACTCACAGAGTTACAGGTTTCTCTTCAGTGATCAGTCTGTTAACAGAGCTTTCTGGAATCTGCAATTAGATACTTCATACCGCAATGAACCTTATGGTGACAAAGGAAATATCCACAGGTGAAAACTAGAAAGAAGCTTTCTTGGAAACTTCTTGGTGATGTGTGAATTCATCTCACAGAGTTACACTTATGTTTCGTGGAGCAGTCCATTAACACTGTCTTTGAGGAACCTGAGAAGGGCTTCCTTGGATCGCATTGAGGTCTACGCTGATAAAGGAAATTTCATCCGTTCAAAACGTGAAAGAAGCTTTCTGAGAAACTTCTTTCTCATCTGAGAGTTCATCACACAAACTTATAAATTAGACTTCAGGAAGCAGTTTGCTAACACTCTTTTCGTGGAATCTGGAAAGTGATATTTGGGAGCCCATAGGGGCCCATGGTGAAAAAGGATATATCCTCACATAATAAATAGAGAGAAGCTTTCTGAGAGATTGCTTTCCGATGTGTGACTTCATCACACAGAGTTCCACCCTTCCCTTCTTGGAACAGTTTGCTAACCCTGTTGTCGTGTATTCTGCAGAGGTATATTTGGGAGCTCTTTGAGGGCTACGGGGAAAAAGAAGATATCCTCACATAATAACTAAAGAGAAGCTTTCTGAGAAACTGCGTTGCCATGTGTGAATGCAACCCACAGAGTTACACGTTTCTCTTCAGTGATCAGTTTGTTAACACAGTTTTCTGGAAATCTGCAATTAGATACTTCATAGCGCAATGAACCTTACTGGTGACAAAGGAAATATCCACAGGATGAAAACTAGAAAGAAGCTTTCTTAGAAACTTCTTGGTGATGTGTGAATTCATCTCACAGAGTTACACTTATGTTTCGTGGAGCAGTCCATTAACACTGTCTTTGAGGAACCTGAGAAGGGCTTCTTTGATCGCATTGAGGCCTACGCTGATAAGGAAATTTCATCTGTTAAAAACGTGAAAGAAGCTTTCTGAGAAACTTCTTTCTGATCTGTGAGTTTCATCTCACAGACTTATAACTTAGACTTCAGGAAGCAGTTTGCGAACACTCTTTTCGTGGATTCTGGAAAGTGATATTTGGAGCCCATAGGGGCCCATGGTGATAAAGGAAATATCCTCACATAATAACTAGAGAGAAGCTTTCTGAGAGATTGCTTTCTGATGTGTGACTTCATCACACAGAGTTCCACCTTCCTTCTTTGAACAGTTTGCTAACACTGTTGTCGTGGATTCTGCAAAGGTATATTTGTGAGCTCATTGAGGACTATGGTGAAAAAGGAAATATACTCAGATAATAACTAAAGAGAAGCTTTCTGAGAAACTGCATTGCCATGTGTGAATGCAACTCACTAGAGTTACCGTTTCTCTTCAGTGATCAGTTTGTTAACACAGTTTTCTGGAAATCTGCAATTAGATACTTCATAGCGCAATGAACCTTACGATGACAAAGGAAATATCCACAGATGATAACTAGAAAGAAGCTTTCTTAGAAACTTCTTGGTGATGTGTGAATTCATCTCACAGAGTTACACTTATGTTTCGTGGAGCAGTCCATTAAAACTGTCTTTGAGGAACCTGAGAAGGGCTTCCTTGGATCGCATTGACGCCTACCCTGATAAAGGAAATTTCATCCATTCAAAACGTGAAAGAAGCTTTCTGAGAAACTTCTTTCTGATCTGTGAGTTCATCTCACAGACTTATAACTTAGACTTCAGGAAGCAGTTTGCTAACACTCTTTTCATGGAATCTGGAAAGTGATATTAGGGAGCCCATAGGTGCCCAATGGTGAAAAAGGAAATATCCTCACATAATAACTAGAGAGAAGCTTTCTGAGAGATTGCTTTCTGATGTGTGACTTCATCACACAGAGTTCCACCCTTCCCTTCTTGGAACAGTTTGCTAACTCTGTTGTCGTGGATTCTGCAAGGTATATTTGGGAGCTCATTGAGGGCTACTGGTGAAAAAGGAAATATCCTCAAATCAAAACTGAAAGAGAAGCCTTCTGAGAAACTGCATTAGCATGAGTGAATGCAACTCACAGAGTTACACGTTTCTCTTCAGTGATCAGTTTGCTAACTACGTTTTCTGGAAATCTGCAATGGAATACCTCTAAGCGCAATGAAGCCTTACGGTGACAAAGGAAATATCCTCAGATGAAAACTAGAAAGAAGCTTTCTTAGAAACTTCTTGGTGATGTGTGAATTCATCTCACAGAGTTACACTTATGTTTCGTGGAGCAGTCCATTAACACTGTCTTTGAGGAACCTGAGAAGGGCTTCCTTGGATCGCATTGAGGCCTACGCTGATAAAGGAAATTTCATCCGTTCAAAACGTGAAAGAAGCTTTCTGAGAAACTTCTTTCTGATCTGTGAGTTCATCTCACAGACTTATAACTTAGACTTCAGGAAGCAGTTTGCTAACACTCTTTTCGTGGAATCTGGAAAGTGATATTTGGGAGCCCATAGGGGCCCATGGTGAAAAAGGAAATATCCTCACATAATAACTAGAGAGAAGCTTTCTGAGAGATTGCTTTCTGATGTGTGACTTCATCACACAGAGTTCCACCCTTCCCTTCTTGGAACAGTTTGCTAACACTGTTGTCGTGGATTCTGCAAAGGAATATTTTGGAGTTCATTGAGGGCTATGGTAGAAAAGGAAATATCCTCATATAATAACTAAAGAGAAGCTTTCGGAGATACTGCGTTGCCATATGTGAATGCAACTCACAGAGTTAAACGTTTCTCTTCAGTGTTCCGTTTGCTCACTAAGTTTTCTGGAAATCTGCAATGGGATACCTCTTAGGCAATGAAGCTTACCGTGACAAAGGAAATATCCTCAGATGAAAACTGGAAAGAATCTTTCTTAGAAACTTCTTGGTGAGGTGTGAATTCATCTACAGAATTACACTTATGTTTCTTGGAGCAGTGCATTAACACTGTCTTTGAGGAACCTGAGAAGGGCTTCCTTCTATAGCACTTGAGGCTTACGATGATAAAGGAAATTTCATCCGTTCAAAACGTGAAAGAAACTTTCGGAGAAACTTCTTCTGATCTGTGAGTTCATCTCCCAGACTTATAACTTAGACTTCAGGAAGCAGATTGCGAGCACTCTTTTGGTGGAATCTGGAAAGTGATATTTGGGAGCCCTTAGGGGCCCATGGTGAAAAAGGAAATATCTCACATAATAACTAGAGAGAGCTTTTTGAGAGATTGCTTTCTGATGTGTGACTTCATCACACAGAGTTCCACCCTTCTCTTCTTGGAAACAGTTTGACTAACACTGTTGTCGTGGATTCTGCAGAGGTATATTTGGGAGCTCATGAGGGCTATGGTGAAAAAGGAAATATCCTCACATAACAAGGAAAGAGAAGCTTTCTGAGAAACTGTGTTGCCATATGTGAATGCAACTACAGAGTTACACGTTTCTCTTCAGTGATCAGTTTGTTAACACAGTTTTCTGGAAATCTGCAATTAGATACTTCATAGCGCAATGAAGCTTACGGTGACAAAGGAAATATCCATAGATGAAAACTAGAAAGAAGCTTTCTTACAAACTTCCTGGTGATGTGTGAATTCATCTTCACAGACTTACACTTATGTTTCATGGAGCAGTCCATTAACACTGTCGTTGAGGAACCTGAGAAGGGCTTCCTTGGATCGCATTATGACCTACGCTAATAAAGGTAATTTCATCAGTTCAAAAGCGGAAAGAAGGCTTTCTGAGAAACTTCTTTCTGATCTGTGAGTTCATCTCACAGACTTATAACTTAGACTTCAGAAGCAGTTTGCTAACACTCTTTTCGTGGATCTGGAAAGTGATATTTGGGAGCCCATAGGGGCCCATGGTGAAAAAGGAAATATCCTCACATGATAACTAGAGAGAAGCTTTCTGAGAGATTGCTTTCTGATGTGTGACTTCATCACACAGACTTGCCACCATTGCCTGCTTGGAACAGTTTGCTGACACTGTTGTCGTGGATTCTGCAGAGGTATATTTAGGAGCTACATTGAAGGGCTATGGTGAAAAAGGAAATATCCTCACATAATTAACTAAAGAGAAGCTTTCTGAGAAACTGCGTTGCCATGTATGAATGCAACTCACAGAGTTACACGTTTCTCTTCAGTGATCTGTTTGCGAACATAGTTTTCTGGAAATCTGCCTCGGGATATTTCTTAGCGCAATGAAACTTACGGTGTCAAAGGAAGTATCCTCAGATGAAAACTACAAAGAATCTTTCGTGGAAAATTCTTGGTGATGTGTGAATTCATCTCACAGAGTTACACTTATGTTTCGTGGAGCAGTCCATTAACACTGTCTTTGAGGAACCTGAGAAGGGCTTCTTTGGATTGCATTGAGGCCTCCGCTGATATCCTCAGATAATAACTAGAGAGAATCTTTCTGAGAGATTGCTTTCTGATGTGTGACTTCATGACACAGACTTCCACCCTTCCCTTCTTGCAACAGTTTGCTAACACTGTTGTCGTATATTCTGCAGAGGTATATTTGGGAGCTCATTGAGGGCTGTGGTGAAAAAGGAAATATCCTCACATAATAACTAAAGAGAAGCTTTCTGAGAAACTGCATTGCAATGTGTGAATGCAAGTCACAGAGTTACACTTTCTCTTCAGTGATCAGTTTGTTAACACAGTTTTCTGGAAATCTGCAATTAGATACTTCATAGCGCAATGAACCTTACGGTGACAAAGGAAGTATCCGCAGATGAAAACAAGAAAGGGAACAGCTCCAGTCTCCAACTCCCAGCGCGAGTGACACAGAAGACCGGTGACTTCTGCATTTTCAACTGAGGTACTGGGGTCATCTCATTAGGGAGTGCCGGACAATCGGTGCTGGTCAGCTGCTGCAGCCTGACCAGCGAGAGCTGAAGCAGGGCGAGGCATCGCCTCACCTGGAAGTGCAACGGGGAAGGGGATCCGTTTTCCCAGCTAGGGGAACTGAGACACACAACACCTGGAAAATCGGGTAACTCCCACCCCAATACTGCGCTGTAAGCATACAGGCACACCAGGAGAATATATCCCACACCTGGCCGGGAGGGTCCAACGCCCACGAAGCCTCCCTCACTGCTAACACAGCAGTCTGCCGCGATCTATCCGCAAGGCAGCAGCGAGGCTGGGGGAGGGGCGCCCGCCATTGCTGAGGCTTAAGTAGGTAAACAAAGCCGCTGGGAAGCTCGAACTGGGTGGAGCTCACAGCAGCTCAAGGAAGCCTGCTTTCTCTGTAGTCTCCACCTCTGGGGACAACGCACAGCTGAAGACCAACAGGGGAAGTAGCGGGAGCCGGTGCAGACGCGAACGACTCAGTCTGACAGCTTTGGGGAGAGCCGTGGATCTCCCAACGTGGAGGTTGAGATCTGAGAACGGACAGACTGCCTGCTCAGGTGTGTCCCTGACCCCTGAGTAGCCTAGCTGGGAGAAATCCCCCACTAGGGGCAGTCTGACACCCCACACCTCACAGGGTGGAGTACACCCCTGAGAGGAAACTTCCAAAGGAAGAATCAGACAGGTACACTCGCTGTTCATCAATATTCTATCTTCGGCAACCTCTGCTGCTGATACCCAGGCAAACAGGGTCTGGAGTGGACCTCAAGCAATCTCCAACAGACCAACAGACAGTCCTTCTGACTGTCAGAAGGAAATCTATCAAACAGGAAGGACACCTATACCAAAACCCCATCAGTACGTCACCACCATCAAAGACCAGAGACAGATAAAACCACAAAGATGGGGAAGAAGCAGGGCAGAAAAGCTGGAAATTCAAAAAATAAGAGCGCATCTCCCCCTGCAAAGGAGCGCAGCCCATCGCCAGCAACGGATCAAAGCTGGTCAGAGAATGACTTGGACGAGAGGAGAGAAGAAGGCTTCAGTCCATCAAACTTATCAGAGCTAAAGGAGGAATTACGTACCCAGCGGAAAGAAACTAAACGTCTTGAAAAAAGAGTGGAAGAATTGACAGCTAGACTAATTAATGCAGAGAAGATTATAAACGAAATGACAGAGATGAAAACCATGACACGAGAAATACGTGACAAATGCACAAGCTTCAGTAACCGACTCGATCAACTGGAAGAAAGAGTATCAGCGATTGAAGATCAAATGAATGAAATGAAGCGAGAAGAGAAACCAAAAGAAAAAAGAAGAAAAAGAAATGAGCAAAGCCTGCAAGAAGAATGGGATTACGTAAAAGACCAAATCTACGTCTGATTGGGGTGCCTGAAAGTGAGGGGGAAAATGGAACCAAGTTGGAAAACACTCTTCAGGAAATCATCCAGGAGAACTTCCCCAACCTAGTAGGGCAGGCCAACATTCAAATTCAGGAAATACAGAGAACGCCACAAAGATACTCCTCCAAAAGAGCAACTCCAAGACACATAATTGCCAGATTCACCAAAGTTGAAATGAAGGAAAAAATCTTAAGGGCAGCCAGAGAGAAAGGTCGGGTTACCCCCAAAGGGAAGCCCATCAGACTAACAGCAGATCTCTCGGCAGAAACTCTACAAGCCAGAAGAGAGTGGGGGCCAATATTCAACGATCTTAAAGAAAAGAATTTTAAACCCAGAATTTCATATCCAGCCAAACTAAGTTTCATCAGTGAAGGAGAAATAAAATCCTTTACAGATAAGCAAATGCTTAGAGATTTTGTCACCACCAGGCCTGCCTTACAAGAGACCCTGAAGGAAGCCCTAAACATGGAAAGGAACAACCGGTACCAGCCATCGCAAAAACATGCCAATATGTAAAGACCATCGAGGCTAGGAAGAAACTGCATCAACTAATGAGCAAAATAACCAGTTAATATCATAATGGCAGGATCAAGTTCACACATAACAATATTAACCTTAAATGTTAATGGACTAAATGCTCCAATTAAAAGACACAGACTGGCAAACTGGATCAAGAGTCAAGACCCATCAGTCTGCTGTATTCAGGAGACCCATCTCACATGCAGAGACATACATAGGCTCAAAATAAAGGGATGGAGGAAGATCTACCAAGCAAATGGAGAACACAAAAAAGCAGGGGTTGCAATCCTTGTCTCTGATAAAACAGACTTTAAACCATCAAAGATCAAAAGAGACAAAGAAGGCCATTACATAATGGTAAAGGGATCAATTCAACAGGAAGAGCTAACTCTCCTAAATATATATGCACCCAATACAGGAGCACCCAGATTCATAAAGCAAGTCCTTAGAGACTTACAAAGAGACTTAGACTCCCTTACAATAATAATGGGAGACTTCAACACTCCACTGTCAACATTAGACAGATCAACGAGACAGAAAGTTAACAAGGATATCCAGGAATTGAACTCATCTCTGCACCAAGCGGACCTAATAGACATCTATAGAACTCTCCACCCCAAATCAACAGAATATACATTCTTCTCAGCACCACATCGCACTTATTCCAAAATTGACCACATAATTGGAAGTAAAGCACTCCTCAGCAAATGTACAAGAACCGAAATTATAACAAACTGTCTCTCAGACCACAGTGCAATCAAACTAGAACTCAGGACTAAGAAACTCAATCAAAACCGCTCAACTTCATGGAAACTGAACAACCTGCTCCTGAATGACTACTGGGTACATAACGAAATGAAAGCGGAAATAAATATGTTCTTTGAAACCAATGAGAACATAGATACAACATACCAGAATCTGTGGGACACATTTAAAGCAGTGTGTAGAGGGAAATGTATAGCACTAAATGCCCACAAGAGAAAGCAGGAAAGATCTAAAATTGACACTCTAACATCACAATTAAAAGAACTAGAGAGGCAAGAGCAAACACATTCAAAAGCTAGCCAGAAGGCAAGAACTAACTAAGATCAGAGCCGAACTGAAGGAGATAGAGACACAAAAAACCCTCCAAAAAATCAATGAATCCAGGAGTTGGTTTTTTGAAAAGATCAACAAAATTGACAGACCGCTAGCAAGGCTAATAAAGAAGAAAAGAGAGAGGAATCAAATAGATGCAATAAAAAATGATAAAGGGGATATCACCACTGACCCCACAGAAATACAAACTACCATCAGAGAATACTATAAACGCCTCTACGCAAATCAACTAGAAAATCTAGAAGAAATGGATAATTACCTGGACACTTACACTCTCCCAAGGCTAAACCAGGAAGAAGTTGAATCCCTGAATAGAGCAATAGCAGGCTCTGAAATTGAGGCAAAAATTAATAGCCTACCCACCAAAAAAACCCAGGACCAGATGGATTCACAGCTGAATTCTACCAGAGGTACAAGGAGGAGCTGGTACCATTCCTTCTGAAACTATTCCAATCAATAGAAAAAGAGGGAATCCTCCCTAACTCATTTTATGAGGCCAACATCAACCTGATACCAAAGCCTGGCAGAGACACAACAAAAAAAGAGAATTTTAGACCAATATCCCTGATGAACATTGATGCAAAAATTCTCAATAAAATACTGGCAAACCGGATTCAGCAGCACATCAAAAAGCTTATCCACCATGATCAAGTGGGCTTCATCCCTGGGATGCAAGGCTGGTTCAACATTCGCAAATCAATAAACGTAATCCAGCATATAAACAGAACCAAAGACAAGAACCACATGATTGTCTCAATAGATGCAGAAAAGGCTTTTGACAAAATTCAACAACCCTTCATGCTAAAAACGCTCAATAAATTCGGTATTGATGGAACGTACCTCAAAATAATAAGAGCTATTTATGACAAACCCACAGCTAATATCATACTGAATGGGCAACAACTGGAAAAATTCCCTTTGAAAACTGGCACAAGACAGGCATGCCCTCTCTCACCACTCCTATTCAACATAGTGTTGGAAGTTCTGGCTAGGGCAATCAGGCAAGAGAAAGAAATCAAGGGTATCCAGTTAGGAAAAGAAGAAGTCAAAATGTCCCTGTTTGCAGATGACATGATTGTATATTTAGAAAACCCCATCGTCTCAGCCCAAAATCTCCTTAAGCTGATATGCAACTTCAGCAAAGTCTCAGGATACAAAATTAATGTGCAAAAATCACAAGCATTCTTATACACCAGTAACAGACAAGCAGAGAGCCAAATCAGGAATGAACTTCCATTCACAATTGCTTCGAAGAGAATAAAATACCTAGGAATCCAGCTTACAAGGGATGTCAAGGACCTCTTCAAGGAGAACTACAAACCACTGCTCAGTGAAATCAAAGAGGACACAAACAAATGGAAGAACATACCATGCTCATGGATAGGAAGAATCAATATCGTGAAAATGGCCATACTCCCCAAGGTTATTTATAGATTCAATGCCATCCCCATCAAGCTACCAATGAGTTTCTTCACAGAATTGGAAAAAACTGCTTTAAAGTTCATATGGAACCAAAAAAGAGCCCGCATTGCCAAGACAATCCTAAGTCAAAAGGACAAAGCTGGAGGCGTCACGCTACCTGACTTCAAACTATACTACAAGGCTACAGTCACCAAAACAGCATGGTACTGGTACCAAAACAGAGATATAGACCAATGGAACAGAACAGAGTCCTCAGAAATAATACCGCATATCTACAGCCATCTGACCTTTGACAAACCTGAGAGAAACAAGAAATGGGGAAAGGATTCCCTATTTAATAAATGGTGCTGGGAAAATTGGCTAGCCATAAGTAGAAAGCTGAAAATGGATTCTTTCCTTACCCCTTATACGAAGATTAATTCAAGATGGATTAGAGACTTAAATGTTAGACCTAATACCATAAAAACCCTAGGAGAAAATCTAGGTAGTACCATTCAGGACATAGGCATGGGCAAGGACTTCATGTCTAAAACACCAAAAGCAACGGCAGCAAAAGCAAAAATTGACAAATGGGATCTAATTAAACTAAAGAGCTTTTGCACAGCAAAAGAAACTACCATCAGAGTGAACAGGCAACCTACAGAATGGGAGAAAATTTTTGCAACCTACTCATCTGACAAAGGGCTAATATCCAGAATCGACAAAGAACTCAAACAAATATACGAGAAAAAAACAAACAACCCCATCAAAAGTGGGGAAAAGATATGAACAGACATTTCTCAAAAGAAGATATTCATACAGCCAACAGACACATGAAAAAATGCTCATCGTCACTCGCCATCAGAGAAATGCAAATCAAAACCACAATCAGATACCATCTCACACCAGTTAGAATGGCAATCATTAAGAAGTCAGGAAACAACAGGTGTTGGAGAGGATGTGGAGAAATAGGAACACTTTTACACTGTTGGTGGGATTGTAAACTAGTTCAACCATTATGGAAAACAGTATGGCAATTCCTCAAGGATCTAGAACTAGATGTACC
The DNA here is from genome assembly GCF_007565055.1 of Rhinopithecus roxellana. Taxonomy (NCBI): domain Eukaryota; kingdom Metazoa; phylum Chordata; class Mammalia; order Primates; family Cercopithecidae; genus Rhinopithecus; species Rhinopithecus roxellana. The sequence goes on along the minus strand of NW_022142930.1, from coordinate 42,223 downwards.
ATATGACCCAGCCATCCCACTACTGGGTATATACCCAAAGGATTATAAATTGTTCTACTACAAAGACAAATGTACACGTATGTTTATTGCAGCACTATTCACAATAGCAAAGACTTGGAATCAACCCAAATGTCCATCTGTGACAGACTGGATTAAGAAAATGTGGCACATATGCACCATGGAATACTATGCAGCCATAAAAAAGGATGAGTTTGCTTCCTTTGTAGGGACATGGACGCAGCTGGAAACCATCATTCTTAGCAAACTATCACAAGAACAGAAAACCAAACACCGCATGTTCTCACTCATAGGTGGGAACTGAACAATGAGATCACTTGGACTCGGGAAGGGGAACATCACGCACTGGGGCCTATCATGGGGAGGGGGGAGGGGGGAGGAGGGAGGGATTGCATTGGGGAGTTATACATGATATAAATGATGAATTGATGGGTGCTGACGAGTTGATGGGTGCAGCACACCAACATGGCATAAGTATACATATGTAACAAACCTGCACGTTATGCACATGTACCCTAGAACTTAAAGTATAATAAAAAAAAAAGAAAGAAAACAAGAAAGAAGCTTTCTTAGAAACTTCTTGGTGATGTGTGAATTCATCTCACAGAGTTACACTTATGTTTCGTGGAGCAGTCCCTTAACACTGTCTTTGATGAACCTGAGAAGGGCTTCCTTGTATCGCATTGAGGCCTACGCTGATGAAGGAAATTTCATCTGTTCAAAACGTGAAAGAAGCTTTCTGAGAAAATTCTTTCTGATCTGTGAGTTCTTCTCACAGAATTATAACTTAGACTTCAGGACGCAGGTGGCTAAAACTCTTTTCTTGGAATCAGGAAAGTGATATTTGGGAGCCCATAGGGGCCCATGGTGAAAAAGAAATATCCTCACATAAAAACTAGAGAGAAGCTTTCTGAGAGATTGCTTTCTGAAGTGTGACTTCATCACACAGAGTTCCACCCTTCCCTTCTTGGAACAGTTTGCTAACCTTGTTGTCGTGGATTCTGCAAAGGTATATTTGGGATCTCATTGAGGGCTATGGTGAAAAAGGAAATATCTTCACAGAATAACTAAAGAGAAGCTTTCTGAGAAACTGCATTGCCATGTGTGAATGCACCTCACAGAGTTACACGTTTCTCCTCAGTGATCAGTCTGTTAACACAGCTTTCTGGTAATCTGCAAATAGATACTTCATAGTGCAATGAACATTACGGTGATAAAGGAAATATCCACAGATGAAAATTAGAAAGAGGATTTCTTAGAAACTTCTTCGTGATGTGTGACTTCATCTCACAAAGTTACACTTACGTTTCGTGGAGGAGTCCATTAACACTGTTTTGAGGAACCTGAGAAGGGCTTCCTTGGATCGCATTGAGGCCTACGCTGATGAAGGAAATTTCATCCGTTCAAAACGTGAAAGAAGTTTTCTGAGAAACTTCTTTCTGATCTGTGAGTTCATCTCACAGACTTATAACTTAGACTTCAGGAAGCAGTTTGCTAACACTCTTTTCGTGGAATCTGGAAAGTGATATTTGGGAGCCCATAGGGGCCCATTGTGAAAAAGGAAATATCCTCACATAATAACTAGAGAGAAGCTTTCTGAGAGATTGCTTTCTGATGTGTGACTTCATCACACAGAGTTCCACCCTTCTCTTCTTGGAACAGTTTCCTAACACTGTTGTCGTGGATTCTGCAAAGGAATATTTCGGAGCTCATTGATGGCGATGGTGAAAAAGGAAATATCCACACATAATAACTAAAGAGAAGTGTAACTCTGTGAGTTGCATTCACACATGACCATGCAGTTTCTCAGAAAGCTTCTCTTTAGTTATTATGTGAGGATATTTCCTTTTTCACCATTGCCATCAATGAGCTCCCAAATATTCCCTTGCAGAATCCACCGCAACAATGTTAGCAAACTGTTCCAAGAAGGGAAGGGTGGAACTCTGAGTGATGAAGTCACACATCAGAAAGCAATCTCTCGAAAGCTTCTCTCTAGTTATTATTTGAGGATATTTCCTTTATCACCTTGGGCCCCTATGGGCTCCCATAGGTCCCTTTCCAGATTCCACGGAAACAGTGTCAGCAAACTGCTTCCTGAAGTCTAAGTTATAAGCCTTGAGATGAACTCACAGATCAGAAAGAAGTTTCTCAGAAAGCTTCTTTCACGTTTGGAACGGATGAAATTTCCTTTATGATCGTAGGCCTCAATGCAATGAAAAGAAGCCCTTCTAAGTTTCCTCAAAGACAGGGTTAATGGACTGCTCCATGAATCATAACTCGGTGAGATGAATTCACACATCAACAAGAAATTTCCAAGAAAGTTTCGTTCTAGTTTTAATCTGTGGATATTTCCTTTGTCACCGTAAGGTTCATTGCGCTTCAAAGTATCTAATTGTAGATTTCCAGAAAACTGTGTTAACAAACTGATCACTGAAGAGAAACGTATAACTCTGTGAGTTGCATTCACTCAAGGCAGTGCAGTTTCTCAGAAGGCTTCTTTCCTGTTTTTATCTGAGGATCTTTCCTTTTTCCCCATAGCCCTCAAAGAGCTCTCAAATATACCTCTGCAGAATCCACAACAACAGTGTTAGCAAACTGTTCCAAGAAGGGAAGGGTGCAACTCTTTGTGATGAAGCCACACATCAGAAAGCAATCTCTCAGAAAGCTTCTCTCTAGTTATTATGTGAGGATATTTCCTCTTTCACCATAGGCCCCTATGGGCTCCCAAATATCACTTTCCAGATTGCACGAACAGAGTGTTAGCAAACTGCTTCCTGAAGTCTAAGTTATAAGTCTGTGAGATGAACTCACAGATCAGAAAGAAGTTTCTCAGAAAGATTCTTTCAGGTTTTGAACGGATGAAATTTCCTTTATCAGCGTACGCCTCACTGCGTTCCAAGGAAGCCGTTCTCAGTTTCCTCAAAGACAGTGTTAATGGAGTGCTCCACGAAACATAAGTGTAACTTAGTTAGATGAATTCACACATCAACAAGAAGTTTCAAAGAAAGCTTCCTTCTAGTTTTCGTCTGAGGATATTTCCTTTGTCACCGTAAGCTTCATTGCTCTAAGAGGTATACCATTGCAGATCTCCAGATAACTTAGGTAGCAAACTGATCACTGAAGAGAAACGTGTAACTCTGTGAGTTGCATTCACTCATGGCAATGCAGTTTCTCAGAAGGCTTCTTTTCCGTTTTGATCTGAGGATATTTCCTTTTTCACCATAGCCCTCAATCAGCTCCCAAATATAACTTTGCAGAATCCACGACAACAGTGTTAGCAAACTGTTAAAAGAAGGGAAGGGTGGAACTCTGTGTGATGAAGTCACACATAAGAAAACAATCTCTCAGAAAGCTTCTTTCTAGTTACTATGTGAGGATATTTCCTTTTTCACCATAGGCCCCTATGGGCTCCCATATATCACTTTCCAGAATTCACGAAAAGAGTGTTAGGAAACTGCTTCCTGAAGTCTAAGTTATAAGTCTGTGAGATGAACTCACAGATCAGAAAGAAGTTTCACAGAAAGCTTCTTTCATGTTTTGAACGGATGAAATTTCATTATCAGCGTAGGCCTCAATGCGATGCAAGGAAGCCCTTCTCAGTTTCCTCAAAGTCAGTGTTAATGGACTGCTCCACGAAACATAAGTGTAACTCTGTGAGATGAATTCAAACATCACCAAGAAGTTTCTAAGAAAACTTTTTTCTAGTTTTCATCTGTGGATATTTCCTTTGTCACCGTAAGGTTCATTGAGCTATGAAGTATCTAATTGCAGATTTCCAGAGAACTGTGTTAACAAACTGATCACTGAGGAGAAAAGTGTAACTCTGTGAGTTGCATTCACACATGGCAATGCAGTTTCTCAGAAAGCTTCTCTTTAGTTATTATGTGGGGATGTTTCCTTTTTCACCATAGCCCTCAATGAGCTCCCAAATATACCTTTGCAGAATCCACGAAAACAGTGTTAGCAAACTGTTCCAAGAAGGGAAGGGTGGAACTCTGTGTGATGAAGTCACACTTCAGAAAGCAATCTCTCAGAAAGCTTCTCTCTAGTTATTATGTGAGGATATTTCCTTTTTCACCATGGGCCCCTATGGGCTCCCAAATATCACTTTCTAGATTCCCCGAAAAGAGTGTTAGCAAACAGCTTCCTGAAGTCAAAGGTATAAGTCTGTGAAATGAAATCACAGATCAGAAAGAAGTTTCTTCGAAAGCTTCTTTCACGTTTTGAACGGAGGAAATTTCCTTCATCAGCGTAGGCCTCAAGGCAATCCAAGGAAGCCCTTCGCAGTTTCCTCAAAGACAGTGTTAATGGACTGCTCCACGAAACATAAGTGTAACTCTGTGAGATGAATTCACACATCACCAAGAAGTTTCTAAGAAAGCTTCTTTCTTGTTTCATCTGTGGATATTTCCTTTGTCACCGTAAGGTTCATTGCGCTATGAAGTATCTAATTGCAGATTTCCAGAAAACTGTGTTAACAAACTGATCACTGAAGAGAAAAGTGTAACACTGTGAGTTGCATTCACACATGGCAATGCAGTTTCTCAGAAACCTTCTCTTTAGTTATTATGTTTGGATGTTTCCTTTTTCACCATAGCCCTCAGTGAGCTCCCAAATATACCTTTGCAAAATCCACGACAACAGTGTTAGCAAACTGTTCCAAGAATGGAAGGGTGGAACTCTGTGTGATGAAGTCACACATCAGAAAGCAATCTCTCAGAAAGCTTCTCTCTAGTTATTATCTGAGGATATTTCCTTTTTCACAATGGGCCCCAATGGACTCCCAAATATCCCTTTGCAGATTCCACGAAAAGTGAGGTAGCAAACTGCTTCATGAGGCCTAAGTTGTAACTCTGTGAGATGAATTCACAGATCACAAAGAAGTTTCTCAGAAAGCTTCTTTCTCATTTTTATTGGAAGATATTTCCATTGGCCCCATTGTTTTCAAAGGGATCCGGAATATCTGTTCTCAGATTCCACACAAATAGGGATAGGCCACGGCCCCACGAAATATAGCTGTAACTTAGTGAGTTGAATTCACACATCACAAAGCGGTTTCTCAGAAAGCTTCTTACTTTAGTAAGAGGAGGTTATTTGTGGTCTCGGAGCGCCACCGTGTTTCCTATTGCAGATTCAGCGAATACTCTGCTACAAAGCTTCTCAGTGAAAACAGTGATGGACATCTGTGGGCTGAATTCACCCACAACAAAGAAGTTTCTGAGAAGGCTTCTCTGCAGGTTTCTCTGAGGATAGTTCCTTATTCACCATGCGATTCAACGATATCCAAGACATCACATCTGAGATTCCTCAAAATGAGTGCTAGGAAACTCCCCCGAGAAAGGGTGAAGTAACACTGTGAAATGAATTCACATATCACAAAGCAGTTTCTCAGAAAGCTTGACTCCGCTTTTTCTTGGAGGATATGTCTTTTCTCTTTCTATTCTTCCACGCCATCTGAAATATCACTTCTCGGAATCCACGGAAACAGTCCTTGGAAACGACTCCAAAAACACTGGTGTAATTCGATGAGATGAAGTCACACATCAGAAAGCAATCTCTCAGAAACCTTCTGTCTAGTAATTATCTGAGGATATTTCCTTTTTCACCATGGGCCCCAATAGGTTCCCGAATATCACTTTCCAGAATCCACGAAAAGAATGTTAGCAAAATGCTTCCTGAAGTTTAAGTTATAAGTCTGTGAGATGAACTCACAGATCAAAAAGATGTTTCTCAGTAAGCTTCTTTCACGTTTTGAACGGATGAAAGTTCCTTCATCAGCGTAGGCCTCAATGCGATCCAAGGAAGCCCTTCTCAGTTTCCTCAGAGACAGTGTTAATGGACTGCTTCACGAAACATAAGTGTAACTCTGTGAGATGAATTCACACATCACCAAGAAGTTTCTAAGAAAGCTTCTTTCTAGTTTTGATCTGTGGAGATTTCCTATCTCACCGTAAGGTTCATTGCACTCTGAAGTATCTATTTGCAGATTCCCAGAAAACTGTGTTAACAGACTGATCACTGAAGAGAAACTTGTAACTCTGTGAGGTGCATTCACACATGGCAATGCAGTTTCTCAGAAAGCTTCTCTTTTGTTATTATGTGAGGATAGTTCTTTTTTCACCATCGCCCTCAATGAGCTCCCAAATATACCTTTGCAGAAGCCACGACAACAGTGTTAGCAAACTGTTCCAAGCAGGGAAGGGTGGAACTCTGTGTGATGAAGTCACACATCAGAAAGCAATCTCTCAGAAAGCTTCTCTCTAGTTATAATGTGATGATATTTCCTTTTTCACCATGGGCCCTTTGGGGCTCCCAAATCTCACTTTCCAGATTCCAAGAAAAGACTGTTAGCAAACTGCTTCCTGAACTCTAAGTTATAAGTCTGTGAGATGAACTCACAGATCAAAAAGAGGTTTCTCAGAAAGCTTCTTTCACGTTTTAAACGGATGAAATTTCCTGCATCAGTGTAGGCCTGAATGCGATCCAAGGAGCCCTTCTCAGGTTCCTCAAAACAGAGTTAATGGACTGCTCCACGAAACATAAGTGTAACTCTGTGAGATGAATTCACACATCACCAAGAAGTTTCTAAGAAAGCTTCTTTCTAATTTTTATCTGTGGATATTTCCTTTGTCACCGTAAGATTCATTGCACTATGAAGTATCTATTTGCAGATTACCAGCAAACTGTGTTAACAGAGTGATCATTGAAGAGAAACTTGTAACTCTGTGAGGTGCATTCACACATGGCAGTGTAGTTTCTCAGAAAGCTTCTCTTTAGTTATTATGTGAGGACATTGCCTTTTTCACCATAGCCCTCAATGAGCTCCCAAATATACCTTTGCAGAATCCACGACAACAGTGTTAGCAAACTGTTCCAAGAAGGGAAGGGTGGAACTCTGTGTGATGAAGTCACACTTCAGAAAGCAATCCCTCAGAAAGCTTCTCTCTAGTTATTATGTGAGGATATTTCCATTTTCACCATGGACCCCTATGGGCTCCCAAATATCACTTTCAAGATTCCAAGAAAAGAGTGTTATCAAACTGCTTCCTGAAGTCTAAGTTATAAGTCTGTGAGATGAACTCACAGATCAGAAAGAAGTTTCTCAGAAAGCTTCTTTCACGTGTTGAACGGATGAAATTTCCTTCATCAGCGTAGGCCTCAATGCGATCCAAGGAAACCCTTCTCAGATTCCTCAAAGACAGTGTTAATGGACTGGTCCAGGAAACATAAGTGTAACTCTGTGAGATGAATTCACACATCACCAAGAAGTTTCAAAGAAAGCTTCTTTCCTGTTTTCATCTGTGGATATTTCCTTTCTCACCGTAAGGTTCACTGCGCTATGAAGTATCTAATTGCAGATTTCCAGAAAACTGTGTTAAAAAACTGATCACTGAAGAGAAAAGTGTAACTCTGTGAGTTGCATTCACCCATGGCAATGCAGTTTCATAGAAAGCTTCTCTTTAGTTATTATGTGGGGATGTTTCCTTTTTCACCATAGCCCTCAATGAGCTCCCAAATATACCTTTGCAGAATCCACGACAACAGTGTTAGCAAACTGTTCCAAGAAGGGAAGGGTGGAACTCTGTGTGATGAAGTCACACTTCAGAAAGCAATTTCTCAGAAAGTTTCTCTCTAGTTATTATGTGAGGATATTTCCTTTTTCACCATGGGCCCCTATGGGCTCCCAAATATCACTTTCCAGATTCCCCGAAAAGAGTGTCAGCAAACTGCTTCCTGAAGTCTAAGTTATAAGTCTGTGAGATGAACTCAGAGATCAGAAAGACGTTTCTCAGAAAGCTTCTTTCACGTTTTGAACGGATGAAATTTCCTTCATCAGCGTAGGCCTCAATGCGATCCAAGGAGGCCATTCTCAGGTTCCTCAAAGACAGTGTTAATGGACTGCTCCACGAAACATAAGGGTAACACTGTGAGATGAATTCACACATCACCAAAAAGTTCCTAAGAAAGCTTCTTTCTAATTTTGATCTGTGGATATTTCCTTTGTCACCGTAAGGTTCATTGCACTGTGAAGTATCTATTTGCAGATTCCCAGAAAACTATGTTAACAGACTGATCACTGAAGAGAAACTTGTAACTCTGTGAGGTGCATTCACACATGGCAATGCAGTTTCTCAGAAAGCTTCTCTTTTGTTATTATGTGAGGATAGTTCTTTTTTCACCATCGCCCTCAATGAGCTCCCAAATATACCTTTGCAGAAGCCACGACAACAGTGTTAGCAAACTGTTCCAAGCAGGGAAGGGTGGAACTCTGTGTGATGAAGTCACACATCAGAAAGCAATCTCTCAGAAAGCTTCTCTCTAGTTTTAATGTGATGATATTTCCTTTTTCACCATGGGCCCTTTGGGGCTCCCAAATATCACTTTCCAGATTCCCCGAAAAGAGTGTTAGCAAACTGCTTCCTGAACTCTAAGTTATAAGTCTGTGAGAAGAACTCACAGATCAAAAAGAAGTTTCTCAGAAAGCTTCTTTCACGTTTTGAACGGATGAAATTTCCTTCATCAGCGTAGGCCTCAAAGTGATCCAAGGAAGCCCTTCTCAGGTTCCTCAAAACAGTGTTAATGGACTGCTCCACGAAACATAAGTGTAACTCTGTGAGATGAATTCACACATCACCAAGAAGTTTCTAAGAAAGCTTCTTTCTAATTTTTATCTGTGGATATTTCCTTTGTCACCGTAAGGTTCATTGCACTATGAAGTATCTATTTGCAGATTACCAGCAAACTGTGTTAACAGAGTGATCATTGAAGAGAAACTTGTAAATCTGTGAGGTGCATTCACACATGGCAGTGCAGTTTCTCAGAAAGCTTCTCTTTAGTTATTATGTGAGGACATTTCCTTTTTCACCATAGCCCTCCATGAGCTCCCAAATATACCTTTGCAGAATCCACGACAACAGTGTAAGCAAACTGTTCCAAGAAGGGAAGGGTGGAACTCTGTGTGATGAAGTCACACTTCAGAAAGCAATCCCTCAGAAAGCTTCTCTCTAGTTATTATGTGAGGATATTTCCATTTTCACCATGGACCCCTATGGGCACCCAAATATCACTTTCAAGATTCCAAGAAAAGAGTGTTATCAAACTGCTTCCTGAAGTCTAAGTTATAAGTCTGTGAGATGAACTCACAGATCAGAAAGAAGTTTCTCAGAAAGCTTCTTTCACGTGTTGAACGGATGAAATTTCCTTCATCAGCGCAAGACTCAATGCGATCCAAGGAAGCCCTTCTCAGGTTCCTCAAAGAGAGTGTTAATGGACTGGTCCAGGAAACATAAGTGTAACTCTGTGAGATGAATTCACACATCACCAAGAAGTTTCAAAGAAAGCTTCTTTGCTGTTTTCATCTTTGGATATTTCCTTTGTCACCGTAAGGTTCACTGCGCTATGAACTATCTAATTGCAGATTTCCAGAAAACTGTGTTAAAAAACTGATCACTGAAGAGAAAAGTGTATCTCTGTGAGGTGCATTCACACATGGCAGTGCAGTTTCTCAGAAAGCTTCTCTTTAGTTATTATGTGAGGACATTTCCTTTTTCACCATAGCCCTAAATGAGCTCCCAATTATACCTTTGCAGAATCCACGACAACAGTGTTAGCAAACTGTTCCAAGAAGGGAAGGGTGGAACTCTGTGTGATGAAGTCACACTTCAGAAAGCAATCCCTCAGAGTGCTTCTCTCTAGTTATTATGTGAGGATATTTCCATTTTCACCATGGACCCTTATGGGCTCCCAAATATCACTTTCAAGATTCCAAGAAAAGAGTGTTATCAAACTTCTTCCTGAAGTCTAAGTTATAAGTCTGTGAGATGAACTCACAGATCAGAAAGAAGTTTCTCAGAAAGCTTCTTTCACGTGTTGAACGGATGAAATTTCCTTCATCAGCGTAGGCCTCAATGCGATCCAAGGAAGCCCTTCTCAGGTTCCTCAAAGACAGTGTTAATGGACTGGTCCAGGAAACATAAGTGTAACTCTGTGAGATGAATTCACACATCACCAAGAAGTTTCAAAGAAAGCTTCTTTCCTGTTTTCATCTGTGGATATTTCCTTTGTCACCGTAAGGTTCACTGCGCTATGAAGTATCTAATTGCAGATTTCCAGAAAACTGTGTTAAAAAACTGATCACTGAAGAGAAAAGTGTAACTCTGTGAGTTGCATTCACCCATGGCAATGCAGTTTCACAGAAAGCTTCTCTTTAGTTATTATGTGGGGATGTTTCCTTTTTCACCATAGCCCTCAATGAGCTCCCAAATATACATTTGCAGAATCCACGACAACAGTGTTAGCAAACTGTTCCAAGAAGGGAAGGGTGGAACTCTGTGTGATGAAGTCACACTTCAGAAAGCAATCACTCAGAAAGCTTCTCTCTAGTTATTATGTGAGGATATTTCGTTTTTCACCATGGGCCCCTATGGGCTCCCAAATATCACTTTCCAGATTCCCCGAAAAGAGTGTTAGCAAACTGCTTCCTGAAGTCAAAGTATAAGTCTGTGAGATGAACTCACAGATCAGAAAGAAGTTTCTCCGAAAGCTTCTTTCACGTTTTGAACGGATGAAATTTCCTTCATCCGCATAGGCCTCAAGGCGATCCAAGGAAGCCCTTCTCAGGTTCCTCAAAGACAGTGTTAATGGACTGCTCCACGAAACATAAGTGTAACTCTGTGAGATGAATTCACACATCACCAAGAAGTTTCTAAGAAAGCTTCTTTCTTGTTTCATCTGTGGATATTTCCTTTGTCAACGTAAGGTTCATTGCGCTATGAAGTATCTAATTGCAGATTTCCAGAAAACTGTGTTAACAAACTGATCACGGAAGAGAAAAGTGTAACTCTGTGAGTTGCATTCACACATGGCAATGCAGTTTCGCAGAAACCTTCTATTTAGTTATTATGTTTGGATGTTTCCTTTTTCACCATAGCCCTCCGTGAGCTCCCAAATATACCTCTGCAGAATCCACGACAACAGTGTTAGCAAACTGTTCCAAGAAGGGAAGGGTGGAACTCTGTGTGATGAAGTCACACATCAGAAAGCAATCTCTCAGAAAGCTTCTCTCTAGTTATTATCTGAGGATATTTCCTTTTTCACAATGGGCCCTAATGGACTCCCATTTATCCCTTTGCAGATTCCACGAAAAGTGAGGTAGCAAACTGCTTCATGAGGCCTTAGTTGTAACTTTGTGAGATGAATTCACAGATCACAAAGAAGTTTCAAAGAAAGCTTCTTTCCTGTTTTCATCTGTGGATATTTCCTTTGTCACCGTATGGTTCACTGCGCTATGAAGTATCTAATTGCAGATTTCCAGAAAACTGTGTTAACAAACTGATCACTGAAGACAAAAGTGTAACTCTGTGAGTTGCATTCACACATGGCAATGCAGTTTGTCAGAAAGCTTCTCTTTAGTTATTATGTGGGGATGTTTCCTTTTTCACCATAACCCTCAATGAGCTCCCAAATATACCTTTGAAGAATCCACGATAACAGTGTTAGCAAACTGTTCCAAGAAGGGAAGGGTGGAACTCTGTGTGATGAAGTCCCACTTCAGAAAACAATCTCTCAGAAAGCTTCTCTCTAGTTATTATGTGAGGATATTTCCTTTTTCACCACGGGCCCCTATGGGCTCCCAAATATCACTTTCCAGATTCCACGAAAAGAGTGTTAGCAAACTGCTTCCTGAAGTCTAATTTATAAGTCTATGAGATGAACTCAGAGAACAGAAAGAAGTTTCTCAGAAAGCTTCTTTCACGTTTTGAACGGATGAAATTTCCTTCATCAGCGTAGGCCTCAATGCGATCAAAGGAAGCCATTCTCAGGTTCCTCAAAGACAGTGTTAATGGACTGCTCCACGAAACATAAGGGTAACACTGTGAGATGAATTCACACATCACCAAAAAGTTCCTAAGAAAGCTTCTTTCTAATTTTGATCTGTGGATATTTCCTTTGTCACCGTAAGGTTCATTGCACTGTGAAGTATCTATTTGCAGATTCCCAGAAAACTGTGTTAACAGACTGATCACTGAAGAGAAACTTGTAACTCTGTGAGGTGCATTCACACATGGCAATGCAGTTTCTCAGAAAGCTTCTCTTTTGTTATTATGTGAGGATAGTTCTTTTTTCACCATCGCCCTCAATGAGCTCCCAAATATACCTTTGCAGAAGCCACGACAACAGTGTTAGCAAACTGTTCCAAGCAGGGAAGGGTGGAACTCTGTGTGATGAAGTCACACATCAGAAAGCAATCTCTCAGAAAGCTTCTCTCTAGTTATAATGTGATGATATTTCCTTTTTCACCATGGGCCCTTTGGGGCTCCCAAATATCACTTTCCAGATTCCAAGAAAAGAGTGTTAGCAAACTGCTTCCTGAACTCTAAGTTATAAGTCTGTGAGATGAACTCACAGATCAAAAAGAAGTTTCTCGGAAAGCTTCTTTCACGTTTTGAACGGATGAAATTTCTTTCATCAGCGTAGGCCTCAATGCGATCCAAGGAAGCCCTTCTCAGGTTCCTCAAAACAGTGTTAATGGACTGCTCCACGAAACATAAGTGTAACTCTGTGAGATGAATTCACACATGACCAAGAAGTTTCTAAGAAAGCTTCTTTCTAATTTTCATCTGTGGATATTTCCTTTGTCGCCGTAAGGTTCATTGCACTATGAAGTATCTATTTGAAGATTACCAGCAAACTGTGTTAACAGACTGAAAATTGTAGAGAAACGTGTAACTCTGTGAGGTGCATTCACACATGGCAGTGCAGTTTCTCAGAAAGCTTCTCTTTAGTTATTATGTGAGGACATTTCCTTTTTCACCATAGCCCTCAAGGAGCTCCCAAATATACCTTTGCAGAATCCACGACAACAGTGTTAGCAAACTGTTCCAAGAAGGGAAGGGTGGAACTCTGTGTGATGAAGTCACACTTCAGAAAGCAATCTCTCAGAAAGCTTCTCTCTAGTTATTATCTGAGGATATTTCCTTTTTCACAATGGGCCCCAATGGACTCCCAAATATCCCTTTGCAGATTCCACGAAAAGTGAGGTAGCAAACTGCTTCATGAGGCTTAAGTTGTAACTCTGTGAGATGAATTCACAGATCACAAAGCAGTTTCTCAGAAAGCTTGACTCCGCTTTTTCTTGGAGGATATGTCTTTTCTCTTTCTATTCTTCCACGCCATCTGAAATATCACTTCTCGGAATCCACGGAAACAGTCCTTGTAAACGACTCCAAAAACACTGGTGTAACTCGATGAGATGAAGTCACACATCAGAAAGCAATCTCTTAGAAAGCTTCTCTCTAGTTTTTATCTGAGGATATTTCGTTTTTCACCATGGGCCCCTATGGGCTCCCAAATATCACTTTCCAGATTCCACGAAAAGAGTGTTAGCAAACTGCTGCCTGAAGTCTAAGTTATAAGTCTGTGAGATGAACTCAGATATCAGAAAGAAGTTTCTCAGAAAGCTTCTTTCACGTTTTGAACGGATGAAATTTCCTTCATCAGCGTAGGCCTCAATGCGATCAAAGGAAGCCCTTCTCAGGTTCCTCAAAGACTGTGTTAATGGACTGCTCCAGGAAACATAAGGGTAACACTGTGAGATGAATTCACACATCACCAAAAAGTTCCTAAGAAAGCTTCTTTCTAATTTCGATCTGTGGATATTTCCTTTGTCACCGTAAGGTTCATTGCACTATGAAGTATCTATTTGCAGAATCCCAGAAAACTGTGTTAACAGACTGATCAGTGAAGAGAAACGTGTAACTCTGTGAGGTGCATTCACACATGGCAATGCAGTTTCTCAGAAAGCTTCTCTTTTGTTATTATGTGAGGATAGTTCTTTTTTCACCATCGCCCTCAATGAGCTCCCAAATATACCTTTGCAGAATCCACGACAACAGTGTTAGCAAACTGTTCCAAGCAGGGAAGGGTGGAACTCTGTGTGATGAAGTCACACATCAGAAAGCAATCTCTCAGAAAGCTTCTCTCTTGTTATAATGTGATGATATTTCCTTTTTCAGCATGGGCCCCTATGGGCTCCCAAATATCACTTTCCAGATTCCACAAAAAGAGTGCTAGCAAACTGCTTCCTGCAGTATAAATTATAAGTCTGTGAGATGAACTCACAGATCAGAAAGAAGTTTCTCAGAAAGCTTCTTTCACGTTTTGAACGGTTAAAATTTTCTTCATCAGCGTAGCCCTCAATGCAATCCAAAGAAGCCCTTCTCAGGTTCCTCAAAGACAGTGTTAATGGACTTCTCCACGAAACATAAATGTAACTCTGTGAGATGAATTCACACATCACCAAGATGTTTCTAAGAAAGCTTCTTTCTAGTTTTCATCTGTGGATATTTCCTTTGTCACCGTAAGATTCATTGCGCTATGAAGTATCTAATTGCAGATTTCCAGAAAACTGTGTTAACAAACTGATCACTGAAGAGAAACGTGTAACTCTGTGAGGTGCATTCACACATGGCAATGCAGTTTCTCAGAAAGCTTCTCTTCAGCTATTATGTGAGGATATTTCCTTTTTCACCATAGCCCTCAATGAGCTCCCAAATATACCTTTACAGAATCCACGACAACAGTGTTAGCAAACTGTTCCAAGAAGGGAAGGTTGGAACTCTGTGTGATGAAGTCACACATCAGAAAGCAATCTCTCAGAAAGCTTCTCTCTAGTTATTATATGAGGATATTTCCTTTTTCACAATGGGCCCCAATGGACTCCGAAATATCGCTTTGCAGATTCCACGAAAAGTGAGGTAGCATACTGCTTCATGAGGCCTAAGTTGTAACTCTGTGAGATGAATTCACAGATCATAAAGAAGTTTCTCAGAAAGCTTCTTTCTCATTTTATTGGAAGATATTTCCATTGGCCCCATTGTTTTCAAAAGGATCCGGATTATCTGTTCTCAGATTGCACACAAATAGGGCTAGGCCACGGCCCTACGAAATACAGCTGCAACTTAGTGAGTTGAATTCACACATCACAAATCGGTTTCTCACAAAGCTTCTTACTTTAGTAAGACGAGGTTATTTGTGGTCTCGGAGCGCCACCGTGTGTCCTATTGCAGATTCTGCGAAAATTCTGCTAGCAAGCTTCTCAATGAAAACAATGACGGACATCTGTGGGCTGAATTCACCCACAACAAAGAAGTTTCTGAGAAGGCTTCTCTGCAGGTTTCTCTGAGGATAGTTCCTTATTCACCATGCGATTCAACGATATCCAAGACATCGCATCTGAGATTCCTCAAAATCAGTGCTAAGAAACTCCCCCGAGAAAGGGTGAAGTAACACTGTGAAATGAATTCACATATCACAAACCAGTATCTCAGAAAGCTTGACTCCGCTTTTTCTTGGAGGATATTTCTTTTCTCTTTCTATTCTTCCACGCCATCTGAAATATCACTTCTCGGAATCCATGGAAACAGACCAAGGAAGCGGCTCCAAAAAACACTGGGGTAACTCTGTGAGATGAAGTCACACATCAGAAAGCAATCTCTCACAAACCTTCTGTCTCGTAATTATCTGAGAATATTTCCTTTTTCACCATGGGCCCCAATAGGCTCCCAAATATCACTTTCCAGATTCCACGAAAAGAGTGTTAGCAAACTGCTTCCTGAATTCTAAGTTATAAGTCTGTGAGATGAACTCACAGATCAGAAAGAAGTTTCTCAGAAAGCTTCTTTCACGTTTTGAATGGATGAAATTTCCTTCTCATCAGCGTAGGCCTCAATGCGATCCAAGGAAGCCCTTCTCAGGTTCCTCAAAGACAGTGTTAATGGACTGCTCCACGAAACATAATTGTAACTCTGTGAGATGAATTCACTCATCACCAAGAAGTTTCTAAGAAAGCTTCTTTCTAATTATGATCTGTGCATATATCCTTTGTCACCGTAAGGTGAATTGCACTATGAAGTATCTATTTGCAGATTCCCAGAAAACTGTGTTAACAGACTGATCATCGAAGAGGAACGTGTATCTCTGTGAGGTGCATTCACACATGGCAATGCAGTTTCTCAGAAAGCTTCTCTTTAGTTATTATGTGAGCATAGATCCTTTTTCACCATAGCCCTCAATGAGCTCCGAAATATACCTTTGAGGAATCCACGATAACAGTGTTAGCAAACTGTTCCAAGTAGGGAACGGTGGAACTCTGTGTGATGAAGTCACACATCAGAAAGCAATCTCTCACAAAGCTTCTCTCTAGTTATTATGTGAGGATATTTCATTTTTCACCATGGGCCCCTATGGGCTCCATAATATCACTTTCTAGATTCCTCGAAAAGAGTGTTAGCAAACTGCTTCCTGAAGTTTAAGTTATAAGTCTGTGAGATGAACTCACAGATCAGAAACTAGTTTCTCAGAAAGCTTCTTTCACGTTTTGAACGGATGAAATTTTCTTCATCAGCGTAGGCCTCAATGCGATCCAAGGAAGCCCTTCTCAGCTTCCTCAATGACAGTGTTAATGGACTGCTCCACGAAACATAAATGTAACTCTCTGAGATGAATTCACACATCACCAAGATGTTTCTAAGAAAGCTTCTTTCTAGTTTTCATCTGTGGATATTTCCTTCGTCACCGTAAGGTTCTTTGCGCTATGAAGTATCTAATTGCAGATTTCCAGAAAACTGTGTTAACAAACTGATCACTGAAGAGAAACGTGTAACTCTGTGAGTTGCATTCACACATGGCAATGCAGTTTCTCAGAAAGCTACTCTTTAGTTATTATGTGAGGATATTTCCTTTTTCGCCATAGCCCTCAATGAGCACCCAAATATACCTTTGCAGAATCCACGACAACAGTGTTAGCAAACTGTACCAAGAAGGGAAGGGTGGAACTCTGTGTGATGAATTCACACTTCAGAAAGCAATCTCTCAGAAAGCTTCTCTCTAGTTATTATCTGAGGATATTTCCGTTTTCACCATGGGCCTCTATGGGCTCCCAAATATCCCTTTGCAGATTCCACGAAAAGTGAGGTAGCAAACTGCTTCATGAGGCCTAAGTTGTAACTCTATGAGATGAATTCACAGATCACAAATAAGTTTCTCAGAAAGCTTCTTTCTCATTTTTATTGGAAGATATTTCCATTGGATCCGTTGTTTTCAAAGGGATCCGGAATATCTTTTTCTCAGATTCCACACAAATAGGGATAGGCCACGGCCCCATGAAATACAGCTGTAACTTAGTGAGTTGAATTCACACATCACAAAGCCGTTTCTCAGAAAGCTTCTTACTTTAGTAAGACGAGGTTATTTGTGGTCTCGGAGCGCCACCGTGTGTCCTATTGCAGATTCTGCGAGAACTCTGCTAGCAAGCTTCTCAGTGAAAACAATGATGGACATCTGTGGACTGAATTCACCCACAACAAAGAAGTTTCTGAGAAGGCTTCTCTGCAGGTTTCTCTGAGGATAGTTCCTTATTCACCATGCGATTCAACGATATCAAAGACATCACATCTGAGATTCCTCAAAATGAGTGCTAGGAAACTCCCCCGAGAAAGGGTGAAGTAACACTGTGAAATGAATTCACATATCACAAGCAGTTTCTCAGAAAGCTGGACTCCGCTTTTTCTTGGAGGATATTTCATTTCTCTTTCTATTCTTCCACGCCATCTGAAATATCACTTCTCGGAATCCACGGAAAAAATCCTTGGAAACGGCCCCAAAAAACAGTGGCGTAACTCTTTCAGATGAAGTCACACATCAGAAAGCAATCTCTCAGAAACCTTCTCTCTAGTTATTATCTGAGGATATTTCCTTTTACACCTTGGGCCCCAATAGGCTCGCAAATATCACTTTCCAGAATCCACGAAAAGAGTGTTAGCAAACTGCTTCCTAAACTCAAAGTTATAAGTCTGTGAGATGAACTCACAGATGAGAAAGAAGTTTCTCAGAAAGCTTGTTTCAAGTTTTAAACGGATGAAATTTCCTTTTTCAGCGTAGGCCTTAATGCGATTCAAGGAAGCCCTTTCAGGTTCCTCAAAGACAGTGTTAATGGACTGCTCCACGAAACATAAGCGTAACTCTGTGTGATGAATTCATACATCACCAAGAAGTTTCTAAGAAAGCTTCCTTCTTGTTTTCATCTGTGGATATTTCCTTTGTCACCGTAAGGTTCACTGCGCTATGAAGTATCTAATTGCAGATTTCCAGAAAACTGTGTTAAAAAACTGATCACTGAAGAGAAAAGTGTATCTCTGTGAGGTGCATTCACACATTGCAGTTCAGTTTCTCAGAAAGCTTCTCTTTAGTTATTATGTGAGGACATTTCCTTTTTCAGCATAGCCCTCAATGAGCTCCCAATTATACCTTTGCAGAATCCACGACAACAGTGTTAGCAAACTGTTCCAAGAAGGGAAGGGTGGAACTCTGTGTGATGAAGTCACACTTCAGAAAGCAATCCCTCAGAAAGCTTCTCTCTAGTTATTATGTGAGGATATTTCCATTTTCCCCATGGACCCCTATGGGCTCCCAAATATCACTTTCAAGATTCCAATAAAAGAGTGTTATCAAACTGCTTCCTGAAGTCTAAGTTATAAGTCTGTGAGATGAACTCACGGATCAGAAAGAAGTTTCTCAGAAAGCTTCTTTCACGTGTTGAACGGATGAAATTTCCTTCATCAGCGTAGGCCTCAATGCGATCCAAGGAAGCCCTTCTCAGGTTCCTCAAAGACAGTGTTAATGGACTGGTCCAGGAAACATAAGTGTAACTCTGTGAGATGAATTCACACATCACCAAGAAGTTTCAAAGAAAGCTTCTTTCCTGTTTTCATGTGTGGATATTTCCTTTGTCACCGTAAGGTTCACTGCGCTATGAAGTATCTAATTGCAGATTTCCAGAAAACTGTGTTAACAAACTGATCACGGAAGAGAAAAGTGTAACTCTGTGAGTTGCATTCCCACATGGCAATGCAGTTTCACAGAAAGCTTCTCTTTAGTTATTATGTGGGGATGTTTCCTTTTTCACCATAGCCCTCAATGAGCTCCCAAAAATAAATTTGCAGAATCTACGACAACAGTGTTAGCAAACTGTTCCAAGAAGGGAAGGGTGGAACTCTGTGTGATGAAGTCACACTTCAGAAAGCAATCTCTCAGAAAGCTTCTCTCTAGTTATTATGTGAGGATATTTCCTTTTTCACCATGGGCCCCTATGGGCTCCCAAATATCACTTTCCAGATTCCCCGAAAAGAGTGTTAGCAAACTGCTTCCTGAAGTCAAAGGTATAAGTCTGTGAGATGAACTCACAGATCAGAAAGAAGTTTCTCCGAAAGCTTCTTTCACGTTTTGAACGGATGAAATTTCCTTCATCAGCGTAGGCCTCAAGGCGATCCAAGGAAGCCCTTCTCAGGTTCCTCAAAGACAGTGTTAATGGACTGCTCCACGAAATATAAGTGTAACTCTGTGAGATGAATTCACACATCACCAAGAAGTTTCTAAGAAAGCTTCTTTCTTGTTTCATCTGTGGATATTTCCTTTGTCACCGTAAGGTTCATAGCGTAATGAAGTATCTATTTGCTGATTTCCAGAAAACTGTGTTAACAAACTGATCACTGAAGAGAAACGTGTAACTCTGTGAGTTGCATTCACACATGGCAATGCAGTTTCTCAGAAACCTTCTCTTTAGTTATTATGTTTGGATGTTTCCTTTTTCACCATAGCCCTCAGTGAGCTAACAAATATACCTTGCAGAATCCACGACAACAGTGTTAGCAAACTGTTCCAAGAAGGGAAGGGTGGAACTCTGTGTGATGAAGTCACACATCAGAAAGCAATCTCTCAGAAAGCTTCTCTCGAGTTATTATGTGAGGATATTTCCTTTTTCATAATGGGCCCAAATGGACTCCCAATTATCCCTTTCCAGATTCCACGAAAAGTGAGGTAGCAAACTGCTTCATGAGGCCTAAGTTGTAACTCTGTGAGATGAATTCACAGATCACAAAGAAGTTTCAAAGAAAGCTTCTTTCCTGTTTTCATCTGTGGATATTTCCTTTGTCACCGTAAGGTTCACTGCGCTATGAAGTATCTAATTGCAGATTTCCAGAAAACTGTGTTAAAAAACTGATCACTGAAGAGAAAAGTGTATCTCTGTGAGGTGCATTCACACATTGCAGTTCAGTTTCTCAGAAAGCTTCTCTTTAGTTATTATGTGAGGACATTTCCTTTTTCAGCATAGCCCTCAATGAGCTCCCAATTATACCTTTGCAGAATCCACGACAACAGTGTTATCAAACTGTTCCAAGAAGGGAAGGATGGAACTCTGTGTGATGAAGTACACTTCAGAAAGCAATACTCAGAAAGCTTCTCTCTAGTTATTACGTGAGGATATTTCCTTCTCCACCATGGGCCCTTAGGGGCTCCCAAATATCACTTTCCAGATTCCACGAGAAGAGTGTTAGCAAACTGCTTCTTGAAGTCTAAGTTATAGGTCTGTGAGGTGAACTCACAGATCAGAAAGAAATTTCTCAGAGAGCTTCTTTCACGTTTTAAACGGATGAAATTTCCTTCATCAGCGTAGGCCTCAATGCAATCCAAGGAAGCCCTTCTTAGGTGCCTCAAAACAGTGTTAATGGACTGCTACACGAAACATAAGTGTAACTCTGTGAGATGAATTCACACATAACCAAGAAGTTTCTAAGAAAGCTACTTTCTAATTTTGATCTGTGGATATTTCCTTTATCACCGTAAGTTTCATTGCACTATGAAGTACTTATTTGCAGATTACCAGAAAACTGTGTTAACAGACTGATCACTGAAGAGAAGCGTGTAACTCTGTGAGGTGCATTCACACATGGCAATGCAGTTTCTCAGAAAGCTTCTCTTTAGTTATTATGTGAGGACATTTCTTTTTTCACCATCGCCCTCAATGAACTCCCAAATATACCTTTGCAGAATCCACGACAACAGTGTTAGGAAACTGTTCCAAGAAGGGGAGGCTGGAACTCTGTGTGATGAAGTCACACTTCAGAAAGCAATCCCTCAGAAAGCTTCTCTCTAGTTATTACGTGAGGATATTTCCATTTTCACCATGGACCCCTATGGGCTCCCAAATATCACTTTCAAGATTCCAAGAAAAGAGTGTTGTCAAACTTCTTCCTGAAGTCTAAGTTATAAGTCTGTGAGATGAACTCACAGATCAGAAAGAAGTTTCTCAGAAAGCTTCTTTCACGTGTTGAACGGATGAAATTTCCTTCATCAGCGTAGGCCTCAATGCGATCCAAGGAAGCCCTTCTCAGGTTCCTCAAAGACAGTGTTAATGGACTGGTCCAGGAAACATAAGTGTAACTCTGTGAGATGAATTCACACAACATCAAGAAGTTTCAAAGAAAGCTTCTTTCCTGTTTTCATCTGTGGATATTTCCTTTGTCACCGTACGGTTCACCGCGCTATGAAGTATCTAATTGCAGATTTCCAGAAAACTGTGTTAACAAACTGATCACTGAAGAGAAAAGTGTAACTCTGTGAGTTGCATTCACACATGGCAATGCAGTTTCTCAGAAAGCTTCTCTTTAGTTATTATGTGGGGATGTTTCCTTTTTCACCATAGCCCTCAATGAGCTCCCAAATATACCTTTGCAGAATCCACGACAACAGTGTTAGCAAACTGTTCCAAGAAGGGAAGGGTGGAACTCTGTGTGATGAAGTCACACTTCAGAAAGCAATCTCTCAGAAAGCTTCTCTCTAGTTATTATGTGAGGATATTTCCTTTTTCACCATGGGCCCCTATGGGCTCTCAAATATCACTTTCCAGATTCCCCGAAAAGAGTGTTAGCAAACTGCTTCCTGAAGTCAAAGGTATAAGTCTTTGAGATGAACTCACAGATCAGAAAGAAGTTTCTCCGAAAGCTTCTTTCACGTTTTGAACGGAGGAAATTTCTTTCATCAGCGTAGGCCTCCATGCGATCCACGGAAGCACTTCTCAGGTACCTCAAAGACAGTGTTAATGGACTGCTCCACGAAACATAAGTGTAACTCTGTGAGATGAATTCACACATCACCAAGAAGTTTCTAAGAAAGCTTCTTTCTTGTTTCATCTGTGGATATTTCCTTTGTCACCGTAAGGTTCATTGCTCTATGAAGTATCTAATGGCAGATTTCCAGAAATCTGTGTTAACAAACTGATCACTGAAGAGAAAAGTGTAACTCTGTGAGTTGCATTCACACATGGCAATGCAGTTTCTCAGAAATCTTCTCTTTAGTTATTATGTTTGGATGTTTTCTTTTTCACCATAGCCCTCAGTGATTTCCCAAATATACCTTTGCAGAATCCACGACAACAGTGTTATCAAACTGTTAAAAGAAGGGAAGGGTGGAACTCTGTGTGATGAAGTCACTCATCAGAAAGCAATCTCTCAGAAAGCTTCTCTCTAGTTATTATCTGAGGATATTTCCTTTTTCACAATGGGCCCCAATGGACTCCCAAATATCCCTTTGCAGATTCCACGAAAAGTGAGGTAGCAAACTGCTTCATGAGGCCTAAGTTGTAACTCTGTGAGATGAATTCACAGATCACAAAGAAGTTTCTCAGAAAGCTTCTTTCTCATTTTTATTGGAAGATATTTCCATTGGCCCCTTTGTTTTCAAAGGGATCCGGAATATCTGTTCTCAGATTCCACACAAATAGGGATAGGCCACGGCCCCACGAAATACAGCTGTAACTTAGTGAGTTGAATTCACACATCACAAAGCGGTTACACAGAAAGCTTCTTACTTTAGTAAGAGGAGGTTATTTTTGGTCTCGGAGCGCCACCGTGTTTCCTATTGCAGATTCAAGGAAAACTCTGCTAGCAAGCTTCTCAGTGAAAACAGTGATGGACATCTGTGGGCTGAATTCACCCACAACAAAGAAGTTTCTGAGAAGGCTTCTCTGCAGGTTTCTCTGAGGATAGTTCCTTATTCAGCATGCGATTCAACGATATCCAAGACATCACATCAGAGATTCCTCAAAATGAGTGTTAGGAAACTCCCCCGAGAAAGGGTGAAGTAACACTGTGAAATGAATTCACATATCACAAAGCAGTTTCTCAGAAAGCTTGACTCCGCTTTTTCTTGGAGGATATGTCTTTTCTCTTTCTATTCTTCCACGCCATCTGAAATATCACTTCTCGGAATCCACGGAAACAGTCCTTTGAAACGACTCCAAAAACACTGGTGTAACTCTGTGAGATGAAGTCACACATCAGAAAGCAATCTCTCAGAAAGCTTCTGTCTATTAATTATCTGAGGATATTTCCTTTTTCACCATGGGCCCCAATAGTCTCCCAAATATCACTTTCCAGAATCCACGAAAAGAATGTTAGCAAAATGCTTCCTGAAGTCTAAGTTATAAGTCTGTGAGACGAACTCACAGATCAGAAAGAAGTTTCTCAGAAAGATTCTTTCACGTTTTGAACGGATGAAATTTCCTTCATCAGCGTAGGCCTCAATGCGATCCAAGGAAGCCCTTCTCAGTTTCCTCAGAGACAGTGTTAAAGGACTGCTTCACGAAACATAAGTGTAACTCTGTGAGATGAATTCACACATCACCAAGAAGTTTTTAAGAAAGCTTCTTTCTAGTTTTTATCTGTGGATATTTCCTTTCTCACCGTAGGGTTCATTGCGCTATGTAGTATCTAATTGCAGATTTCCAGAAAACTGTGTTAACAGACTGATCACTGAAGAGAAAAATGTAACTCTGTGAGTTGCATTCACACATGGCAATGCAGTTTCTCAGAAAGCTTCTCTTTAGTTATTATGTGGGGATGTTTCCTTTTTCACCATAGCACTCAATGAGCTCCCAAATATACCTTTGCAGAATCCACGACAACAGTGTTAGCAAACTGTTCCAAGAAGGGAAGGGTGGAACTCTGTGTGATGAAGTCACACATCAGAAAGCAAACTCTCAGAAAGCTTCTCTCTTGTTATTATGTGAGGATATTTCCTTTTTCACCATGGGCCCCTATGGTCTCCCAAATATCACTTTCCAGATTCCAAGAAAAGAGTGTTAGCAAACTGCTTCCTGAAGTCTAAGTTATAAGTCTGTGAGATGAACTCACAGATCAGAAAAAAGTTTCTCAGAAAGCTTCTTTCACGTTTTGAACGGATGAAATTTCCTTCATCAGCGTAGCCCTCAATGCGATCTAAGGAAACCCTTCTCAGGTTCCTCAAAGACAGTGTTAATGGACTGCTCCACGAAACATAAGTGTAACTTTGTGAGATGAATTCACACATCACCAAGAAGTTTCAAAGAAAGCTTCTTTCTAATTTTTATCTGTGGATATTTCCTTTATCACCGTAAGGTTCATTGCACTATGAAGTATCTATTTGTAGAATACCAGAAAACTGTGTTAACAGACTGATCACTGAAGAGAAAAATGTAACTCTGTGAGTTGCATTCACACATGGCAATGCAGTTTCTCAGAAAGCTTCTCTTTAGTTATTATGTGGGGATGTTTCCTTTTTCACCATAGCACTCAATGAGCTCCCAAATATACCTTTGCAGAATCCACGACAACAGTGTTAGCAAACTGTTCCAAGAAGGGAAGGGTGGAACTCTGTGTGATGAAGTCACACATCAGAAAGCAATCTCTCAGAAAGCTTCTCTCTAGTTTTTATCTGAGGATATTTCGTTTTTCACCATGGGCCCCTATGGGCTCCCAAATATCACTTTCCAGATTCCACGAAAAGAGTGTTAGCAAACTGCTTCCTGAAGTCTAAGTTATAAATCTGTGAGATGAACTCAGAGATCAGAAAGAAGTTTCTCAGAAAGCTTCTTTCACGTTTTGAACGGATGAAATTTCCTTCATCAGCGTAGGCCTCAATGCGATCCAAGGAAGCCCTTCTGAGGTTCCTCAAAACAGTGTTAATGGACTGCTCCACGAAACATAAGTGTAACTCTGTGAGATGAATTCACACATCACCAAGAAGTTTCTAAGAAAGCTTCTTTCTAATTTTTATCTGTGGATATTTCCATTGTCACCGTAAGGTTCATTGCACTATGAAGTATCTATTTACAGATTACCAGCAAACTGTGTTAACAGACTGATCATTGAAGAGAAACGTGTAACTCTGTGAGGTGCATTCACACATGGCAGTGCAGTTTCTCAGAAAGCTTCTCTTTAGTTATTATGTGAGGACATTTCCTTTTTCACCATAGCCCTCAATGAGCTCCCAAATATACCTTTGCAGAATCCACGACAACAGTGTTAGCAAACTGTTCCAAGAAGGGAAGAGTGGAACTCTGTGCGATGAAGTCACACTTCAGAAAGCAATCTCTCAGAAAGCTTCTCTCTAGTTATTATGTGAGGATATTTCCTTTTTCACCATGGGCCCTTTGGGGCTCCCAAATATCACTTTCCAGATTCCAAGAAAAGAGTGTTAGCAAGCTGCTTCCTGAAGTCTAAGTTATAAGTCTGTGAGATGAACTCACAGATCAAAAAGAAGTTTCTCAGAAAGCTTCTTTCACGTTTTGAACGGATGAAATTTCCTTCATCAGCGTAGGCCTCAATGCGATCCAAGGAAGCCCTTCTAAGGTTCCTCAAAGACAGTGTTAATGGACTGCTCCACGAAACATAAGTGTAACTCTGTGAGTTGAATTCCCACATCACCAAGAAGTTTCTACGAATGATTCTTTCTTGTTTTATCCCTGGATATTTCCTTTCTCACCATAAGGTTCATTGCGCTATGAAGTATCTAATTGCAGATTTCCTGAAAACTGTGTTAAAAAACTGATCACTGTAGAGAAAAGTGTAACTCTGTGAGTTGCATTCACACATGGCAATGCAGTTTCTCCGAAACCTTCTCTTTAGTTATTATGTTTGAATGTTTCCTTTTTCACCATAGCCCTCAATGAGCTCCCAAATATACCTTTGCAGAATCCACGACAACAGTGTTAGCAAACTGTTCCAAGAAGGAAAGGGTGGACCTCTGTGTGATGGAGTCACACTTCAGAAAGCAAACTCTCAGAAAGCTTCTCTCTTGTTATTATGTGAGGATATTTCCTTTTTCACCATGGGCCCCTATGGTCTCCCAAATATCACTTTCCAGATTCCAAGAAAAGAGTGTTAGCAAACTGCTTCCTGAAGTCTAAGTTATAAGTCTGTGAGATGAACTCACAGATCAGAAAAAAGTTTCTCAGAAAGCTTCTTTCACGTTTTGAACGGATGAAATTTCCTTCATCAGCGTAGCCCTCAATGCGATCTATGGAAACCCTTCTCAGGTTCCTCAAAGACAGTGTTAATGGACTGCTCCACGAAACATAAGTGTAACTTTGTGAGATGAATTCACACATCACCAAGAAGTTTCAAAGAAAGCTTCTTTCTAATTTTGATCTGTGGATATTTCCTTTATCACCGTAAGTTTCATTGCAGTATGAAGTACTTATTTGCAGATTACCAGAAAACTGTGTTAACAGACTGATCACTGAAGAGAAGCGTGTAACTCTGTGAGGTGCATTCACACATGGCAATGCAGTTTCTCAGAAAGCTTCTCTTTAGTTATTATGTGAGGACAGTTCTTTTTTCACCATCGCCCTCAATGAACTCCCAAATATACCTTTGCAGAATCCACGACAACAGTGTTAGGAAACTGTTCCAAGAAGGGGAGGGTGGAACTCTGTGTGATGAAGTCACACTTCAGAAAGCAATCCCTCAGAAAGCTTCTCTCTAGTTATTATGTGAGGATATTTCCATTTTCACCATGGACCCCTATGGGCTCCCAAATATCACTTTCAAGATTCCAAGAAAAGAGTGTTGTCAAACTTCTTCCTGAAGTCTAAGTTATAAGTCTGTGAGATGAACTCACAGATCAGAAAGAAGTTTCTCAGAAAGCTTCTTTCACGTGTTGAACGGATGAAATTTCCTTCATCAGCGTAGGCCTCAATGCGATCCAAGGAAGCCCTTCTCAGGTTCCTGAAAGACAGTGTTAATGGACTGGTCCAGGAAACATAAGTGTAACTCTGTGAGATGAATTCACACAACATCAAGAAGTTTCAAAGAAAGCTTCTTTCCTGTTTTCATCTGTGGATATTTCCTTTGTCACCGTACGGTTCACCGCGCTATGAAGTATCTAATTGCAGATTTCCAGAAAACTGTGTTAACAAACTGATCACTGAAGAGAAAAGTGTAACTCTGTGAGTTGCATTCACACATGGCAATGCAGTTTCTCAGAAAGCTTCTCTTTAGTTATTATGTGGGGATGATTCCTTTTTCACCATAGCCCTCAATGAGCTCCCAAATATACCTTTGCAGAATCCACGACAACAGTGTTAGCAAACTGTTCCAAGAAGGGAAGGGTGGAACTCTGTGTGATGAAGTCACACTTCAGAAAGCAATCTCTCAGAAAGCTTCTCTCTAGTTATTATGTGAGGATATTTCCTTTTTCACCATGGGCCCCTATGGGCTCCCAAATATCACTTTCCAGATTCCCCGAAAAGAGTGTTAGCAAACTGCTTCCTGAAGTCAAAGGTATAAGTCTTTGAGATGAACTCACAGATCAGAAAGAAGTTTCTCCGAAAGCTTCTTTCACGTTTTGAACGGAGGAAATTTCCTTCATCAGCGTAGGCCTCCATGCGATCCACGGAAGCACTTCTCAGGTACCTCAAAGACAGTGTTAATGGACTGCTCCACGAAACATAAGTGTAACTCTGTGAGATGAATTCACACATCACCAAGAAGTTTCTAAGAAAGCTTCTTTCTTGTTTCATCTGTGGATATTTCCTTTGTCACCGTAAGGTTCATTGCGCTATGAAGTATCTAATTGCAGATTTCCAGAAATCTGTGTTAACAAACTGATCACTGAAGAGAAAAGTGTAACTCTGTGAGTTGCATTCACACATGGCAATGCAGTTTCTCAGAAATCTTCTCTTTAGTTATTATGTTTGGATGTTTTCTTTTTCACCATAGCCCTCAGTGAGTTCCCAAATATACCTTTGCAGAATCCACGACAACAGTGTTATCAAACTGTTAAAAGAAGGGAAGGGTGGAACTCTGTGTGATGAAGTCACTCATCAGAAAGCAATCTCTCAGAAAGCTTCTCTCTAGTTATTATCTGAGGATATTTCCTTTTTCACAATGGGCCCCAATGGACTCCCAAATATCCCTTTGCAGATTCCACGAAAAGTGAGGTAGCAAACTGCTTCATGAGGCCTAAGTTGTAACTCTGTGAGATGAATTCACAGATCACAAAGAAGTTTCTCAGAAAGCTTCTTTCTCATTTTTATTGGAAGATATTTCCATTGGCCCCATTGTTTTCAAAGGGATCCGGAATATCTGTTCTCAGATTCCACACAAATAGGGATAGGCCACGGCCCCACGAAATACAGCTGTAACTTAGTGAGTTGAATTCACACATCACAAAACGGTTACTCAGAAAGCTTCTTACTTTAGTAAGAGGAGGTTATTTTTGGTCTCGGAGCGCCACCGTGTTTCCTATTGCAGATTCAAGGAAAACTCTGCTAGCAAGCTTCTCAGTGAAAACAGTGATGGACATCTGTGGGCTGAATTCACCCACAACAAAGAAGTTTCTGAGAAGGCTTCTCTGCAGATTTCTCTGAGGATAGTTCCTTATTCACCATGCGATTCAACGATATCCAAGACATCACATCAGAGATTCCTCAAAATGAGTGTTAGGAAACTCCCCCGAGAAAGGGTGAAGTAACACTGTGAAATGAATTCACATATCACAAAGCAGTTTCTCAGAAAGCTTGACTCCGCTTTTTCTTGGAGGATATGTCTTTTCTCTTTCTATTCTTCCACGCCATCTGAAATATCACTTCTCGGAATCCACGGAAACAGACCTTTGAAACGACTCCAAAAACACTGGTGTAACTCTGTGAGATGAAGTCACACATCAGAAAGCAATCTCTCAGAAAGCTTCTGTCTATTAATTATCTGAGGATATTTCCTTTTTCACCATGGGCCCCAATAGTCTCCCAAATACCACTTTCCAGAATCCACGAAAAGAATGTTAGCAAAATGCTTCCTGAAGTCTAAGTTATAAGTCTGTGAGACGAACTCACAGATCAGAAAGAAGTTTCTCAGAAAGATTCTTTCACGTTTTGAACGGATGAAATTTCCTTCATCAGCGTAGGCCTCAATGCGATCCAAGGAAGCCCTTCTCAGTTTCCTCAGAGACAGTGTTAATGGACTGCTTCACGAAACATAAGTGTAACTCTGTGAGATGAATTCACACATCACCAAGAAGTTTTTAAGAAAGCTTCTTTCTAGTTTTTATCTGTGGATATTTCCTTTCTCACCGTAGGGTTCATTGCGCTATGTAGTATCTAATTGCAGATTTCCAGAAAACTGTGTTAACAGACTGATCACTGAAGAGAAAAATGTAACTCTGTGAGTTGCATTCACACATGGCAATGCAGTTTCTCAGAAAGCTTCTCTTTAGTTATTATGTGGGGATGTTTCCTTTTTCACCATAGCACTCAATGAGCTCCCAAATATACCTTTGCAGAATCCACGAGAACAGTGTTAGCAAACTGTTCCAAGAAGGGAAGGGTGGAACTCTGTGTGATGAAGTCACACATCAGAAAGCAATCTCTCAGAAAGCTTCTCTCTAGTTTTTATCTGAGGATATTTCGTTTTTCACCATGGACCCCTATGGGCTCCCAAATATCACTTTCCAGATTCCATGAAAAGAGTGTTAGCAAACTGCTTCCTGAAGTCTAAGTTATAAATCTGTGAGATGAACTCAGAGATCAGAAAGAAGTTTCTCAGAAAGCTTCTTTCACGTTTTGAACGGATGAAATTTCCTTCATCAGCGTAGGCCTCAATGCGATCCAAGGAAGCCCTTCTGAGGTTCCTCAAAACAGTGTTAATGGACTGCTCCACGAAACATAAGTGTAACTCTGTGCGATGAATTCACACATCACCAAGAAGTTTCTAAGAAAGCTTCTTTCTAATTTTTATCTGTGGATATTTCCATTGTCACCGTAAGGTTCATTGCACTATGAAGTATCTATTTGCAGATTACCAGCAAACTGTGTTAACAGACTGATCATTGAAGAGAAACGTGTAACTCTGTGAGGTGCATTCACCCATGGCAGTGCAGTTTCTCAGAAAGCTTCTCTTTAGTTATTATGTGAGGACATTTCCTTTTTCACCATAGCCCTCAATGAGCTCCCAAATATACCTTTGCAGAATCCACGACAACAGTGTTAGCAAACTGTTCCAAGAAGGGAAGAGTGGAACTCTGTGCGATGAAGTCACACTTCAGAAAGCAATCTCTCAGAAAGCTTCTCTCTAGTTATTATGTGAGGATATTTCCTTTTTCACCATGGGCCCTTTGGGGCTCCCAAATATCACTTTCCAGATTCCAAGAAAGGAATGTTAGCAAGCTGCTTCCTGAAGTCTAAGTTATAAGTCTGTGAGATGAACTCACAGATCAAAAAGAAGTTTCTCAGAAAGCTTCTTTCACGTGTTGAACGGATGAAATTTCCTTCATCAGCGTAGGCCTCAATGCGATCCAAGGAAGCCCTTCTAAGTTTCCTCAAAGACAGTGTTAATGGACTGCTCCACGAAACATAAGTGTAACTCTGTGAGATGAATTCCCACATCACCAAGAAGTTTCTACGAATGATTCTTTCTTGTTTTATCTCTGGATATTTCCTTTCTCACCATAAGGTTCATTGCGCTATGAAGTATCTAATTGCAGATTTCCTGAAAACTGTGTTAAAAAACTGATCACTGTAGAGAAAAGTGTAACTCTGTGAGTTGCATTCACACATGGCAATGCAGTTTCTCCGAAACCTTCTCTTTAGTTATTATGTTTGAATGTTTCCTTTTTCACCATAGCCCTCAATGAGCTCCCAAATATACCTTTGCAGAATCCACGACAACAGTGTTAGCAAACTGTTCCAAGAAGGGAAGAGTGGAACTCTGTGCGATGAAGTCACACTTCAGAAAGCAATCTCTCAGAAAGCTTCTCTCTAGTTATTATGTGAGGATATTTCCTTTTTCACCATGGGCCCTTTGGGGCTCCCAAATATCACTTTCCAGATTCCAAGAAAAGAATGTTAGCAAGCTGCTTCCTGAAGTCTAAGTTATAAGTCTGTGAGATGAACTCACAGATCAAAAAGAAGTTTCTCAGAAAGCTTCTTTCACGTGTTGAACGGATGAAATTTCCTTCATCAGCGTAGGCCTCAATGCGATCCAAGGAAGCCCTTCTAAGGTTCCTCAAAGACAGTGTTAATGGACTGCTGCACGAAACATAAGTGTAACTCTGTGAGATGAATTCCCACATCACCAAGAAGTTTCTACGAATGATTCTTTCTTGTTTTATCTCTGGATATTTCCTTTCTCACCATAAGGTTCATTGCGCTATGAAGTATCTAATTGCAGATTTCCTGAAAACTGTGTTAAAAAACTGATCACTGTAGAGAAAAGTGTAACTCTGTGAGTTGCATTCACACATGGCAATGCAGTTTCTCCGAAACCTTCTCTTTAGTTATTATGTTTGAATGTTTCCTTTTTCACCATAGCCCTCAATGAGCTCCCAAATATACCTTTGCAGAATCCACGACAACAGTGTTAGCAAACTGTTCCAAGAAGGGAAGGGTGGACCTCTGTGTGATGGAGTCACACTTCAGAAAGCAAACTCTCAGAAAGCTTCTCTCTTGTTATTATGTGAGGATATTTCCTTTTTCACCATGGGCCCCTATGGTCTCCCAAATATCACTTTCCAGATTCCAAGAAAAGAGTGTTAGCAAACTGCTTCCTGAAGTCTAAGTTATAAGTCTGTGAGATGAACTCACAGATCAGAAAAAAGTTTCTCAGAAAGCTTCTTTCACGTTTTGAACGGATGAAATTTCCTTCATCAGCGTAGCCCTCAATGCGATCTAAGGAAACCCTTCTCAGGTTCCTCAAAGACAGTGTTAATGGACTGCTCCACGAAACATAAGTGTAACTTTGTGAGATGAATTCACACATCACCAAGAAGTTTCAAAGAAAGCTTCTTTCTAATTTTTATCTGTGGATATTTCCTTTATCACCGTAAGGTTCATTGCACTATGAAGTATCTATTTGTAGAATACCAGAAAACTGTGTTAACAGACTGATCACTGAAGAGAAAAATGTAACTCTGTGAGTTGCATTCACACATGGCAATGCAGTTTCTCAGAAAGCTTCTCTTTAGTTATTATGTGGGGATGTTTCCTTTTTCACCATAGCACTCAATGAGCTCCCAAATATACCTTTGCAGAATCCACGACAACAGTGTTAGCAAACTGTTCCAAGAAGGGAAGGGTGGAACTCTGTGTGATGAAGTCACACATCAGAAAGCAATCTCTCAGAAAGCTTCTCTCTAGTTTTTATCTGAGGATATTTCGTTTTTCACCATGGGCCCCTATGGGCTCCCAAATATCACTTTCCAGATTCCACGAAAAGAGTGTTAGCAAACTGCTTCCTGAAGTCTAAGTTATAAATCTGTGAGATGAACTCAGAGATCAGAAAGAAGTTTCTCAGAAAGCTTCTTTCACGTTTTGAACGGATGAAATTTCCTTCATCAGCGTAGGCCTCAATGCGATCCAAGGAAGCCCTTCTGAGGTTCCTCAAAACAGTGTTAATGGACTGCTCCACGAAACATAAGTGTAACTCTGTGAGATGAATTCACACATCACCAAGAAGTTTCTAAGAAAGCTTCTTTCTAATTTTTATCTGTGGATATTTCCATTGTCACCGTAAGGTTCATTGCACTATGAAGTATCTATTTACAGATTACCAGCAAACTGTGTTAACAGACTGATCATTGAAGAGAAACGTGTAACTCTGTGAGGTGCATTCACACATGGCAGTGCAGTTTCTCAGAAAGCTTCTCTTTAGTTATTATGTGAGGACATTTCCTTTTTCACCATAGCCCTCAATGAGCTCCCAAATATACCTTTGCAGAATCCACGACAACAGTGTTAGCAAACTGTTCCAAGAAGGGAAGAGTGGAACTCTGTGCGATGAAGTCACACTTCAGAAAGCAATCTCTCAGAAAGCTTCTCTCTAGTTATTATGTGAGGATATTTCCTTTTTCACCATGGGCCCTTTGGGGCTCCCAAATATCACTTTCCAGATTCCAAGAAAAGAGTGTTAGCAAGCTGCTTCCTGAAGTCTAAGTTATAAGTCTGTGAGATGAACTCACAGATCAAAAAGAAGTTTCTCAGAAAGCTTCTTTCACGTTTTGAACGGATGAAATTTCCTTCATCAGCGTAGGCCTCAATGCGATCCAAGGAAGCCCTTCTAAGGTTCCTCAAAGACAGTGTTAATGGACTGCTCCACGAAACATAAGTGTAACTCTGTGAGTTGAATTCCCACATCACCAAGAAGTTTCTACGAATGATTCTTTCTTGTTTTATCCCTGGATATTTCCTTTCTCACCATAAGGTTCATTGCGCTATGAAGTATCTAATTGCAGATTTCCTGAAAACTGTGTTAAAAACTGATCACTGTAGAGAAAAGTGTAACTCTGTGAGTTGCATTCACACATGGCAATGCAGTTTCTCCGAAACCTTCTCTTTAGTTATTATGTTTGAATGTTTCCTTTTTCACCATAGCCCTCAATGAGCTCCCAAATATACCTTTGCAGAATCCACGACAACAGTGTTAGCAAACTGTTCCAAGAAGGAAAGGGTGGACCTCTGTGTGATGGAGTCACACTTCAGAAAGCAAACTCTCAGAAAGCTTCTCTCTTGTTATTATGTGAGGATATTTCCTTTTTCACCATGGGCCCCTATGGTCTCCCAAATATCACTTTCCAGATTCCAAGAAAAGAGTGTTAGCAAACTGCTTCCTGAAGTCTAAGTTATAAGTCTGTGAGATGAACTCACAGATCAGAAAAAAGTTTCTCAGAAAGCTTCTTTCACGTTTTGAACGGATGAAATTTCCTTCATCAGCGTAGCCCTCAATGCGATCTATGGAAACCCTTCTCAGGTTCCTCAAAGACAGTGTTAATGGACTGCTCCACGAAACATAAGTGTAACTTTGTGAGATGAATTCACACATCACCAAGAAGTTTCAAAGAAAGCTTCTTTCTAATTTTGATCTGTGGATATTTCCTTTATCACCGTAAGTTTCATTGCAGTATGAAGTACTTATTTGCAGATTACCAGAAAACTGTGTTAACAGACTGATCACTGAAGAGAAGCGTGTAACTCTGTGAGGTGCATTCACACATGGCAATGCAGTTTCTCAGAAAGCTTCTCTTTAGTTATTATGTGAGGACAGTTCTTTTTTCACCATCGCCCTCAATGAACTCCCAAATATACCTTTGCAGAATCCACGACAACAGTGTTAGGAAACTGTTCGAAGAAGGGGAGGGTGGAACTCTGTGTGATGAAGTCACACTTCAGAAAGCAATCCCTCAGAAAGCTTCTCTCTAGTTATTATGTGAGGATATTTCCATTTTCACCATGGACCCCTATGGGCTCCCAAATATCACTTTCAAGATTCCAAGAAAAGAGTGTTGTCAAACTTCTTCCTGAAGTCTAAGTTATAAGTCTGTGAGATGAACTCACAGATCAGAAAGAAGTTTCTCAGAAAGCTTCTTTCACGTGTTGAACGGATGAAATTTCCTTCATCAGCGTAGGCCTCAATGCGATCCAAGGAAGCCCTTCTCAGGTTCCTCAAAGACAGTGTTAATGGACTGGTCCAGGAAACATAAGTGTAACTCTGTGAGATGAATTCACACAACATCAAGAAGTTTCAAAGAAAGCTTCTTTCCTGTTTTCATCTGTGGATATTTCCTTTGTCACCGTACGGTTCACCGCGCTATGAAGTATCTAATTGCAGATTTCCAGAAAACTGTGTTAACAAACTGATCACTGAAGAGAAAAGTGTAACTCTGTGAGTTGCATTCACACATGGCAATGCAGTTTCTCAGAAAGCTTCTCTTTAGTTATTATGTGGGGATGATTCCTTTTTCACCATAGCCCTCAATGAGCTCCCAAATATACCTTTGCAGAATCCACGACAACAGTGTTAGCAAACTGTTCCAAGAAGGGAAGGGTGGAACTCTGTGTGATGAAGTCACACTTCAGAAAGCAATCTCTCAGAAAGCTTCTCTCTAGTTATTATGTGAGGATATTTCCTTTTTCACCATGGGCCCCTATGGGCTCCCAAATATCACTTTCCAGATTCCCCGAAAAGAGTGTTAGCAAACTGCTTCCTGAAGTCAAAGGTATAAGTCTTTGAGATGAACTCACAGATCAGAAAGAAGTTTCTCCGAAAGCTTCTTTCACGTTTTGAACGGAGGAAATTTCCTTCATCAGCGTAGGCCTCCATGCGATCCACGGAAGCACTTCTCAGGTACCTCAAAGACAGTGTTAATGGACTGCTCCACGAAACATAAGTGTAACTCTGTGAGATGAATTCACACATCACCAAGAAGTTTCTAAGAAAGCTTCTTTCTTGTTTCATCTGTGGATATTTCCTTTGTCACCGTAAGGTTCATTGCGCTATGAAGTATCTAATTGCAGATTTCCAGAAATCTGTGTTAACAAACTGATCACTGAAGAGAAAAGTGTAACTCTGTGAGTTGCATTCACACATGGCAATGCAGTTTCTCAGAAATCTTCTCTTTAGTTATTATGTTTGGATGTTTTCTTTTTCACCATAGCCCTCAGTGAGTTCCCAAATATACCTTTGCAGAATCCACGACAACAGTGTTATCAAACTGTTAAAAGAAGGGAAGGGTGGAACTCTGTGTGATGAAGTCACTCATCAGAAAGCAATCTCTCAGAAAGCTTCTCTCTAGTTATTATCTGAGGATATTTCCTTTTTCACAATGGGCCCCAATGGACTCCCAAATATCCCTTTGCAGATTCCACGAAAAGTGAGGTAGCAAACTGCTTCATGAGGCCTAAGTTGTAACTCTGTGAGATGAATTCACAGATCACAAAGAAGTTTCTCAGAAAGCTTCTTTCTCATTTTTATTGGAAGATATTTCCATTGGCCCCATTGTTTTCAAAGGGATCCGGAATATCTGTTCTCAGATTCCACACAAATAGGGATAGGCCACGGCCCCACGAAATACAGCTGTAACTTAGTGAGTTGAATTCACACATCACAAAACGGTTACTCAGAAAGCTTCTTACTTTAGTAAGAGGAGGTTATTTTTGGTCTCGGAGCGCCACCGTGTTTCCTATTGCAGATTCAAGGAAAACTCTGCTAGCAAGCTTCTCAGTGAAAACAGTGATGGACATCTGTGGGCTGAATTCACCCACAACAAAGAAGTTTCTGAGAAGGCTTCTCTGCAGATTTCTCTGAGGATAGTTCCTTATTCACCATGCGATTCAACGATATCCAAGACATCACATCAGAGATTCCTCAAAATGAGTGTTAGGAAACTCCCCCGAGAAAGGGTGAAGTAACACTGTGAAATGAATTCACATATCACAAAGCAGTTTCTCAGAAAGCTTGACTCCGCTTTTTCTTGGAGGATATGTCTTTTCTCTTTC
Organism: Rhinopithecus roxellana; assembly: GCF_007565055.1. Lineage (NCBI taxonomy): Eukaryota > Metazoa > Chordata > Mammalia > Primates > Cercopithecidae > Rhinopithecus > Rhinopithecus roxellana. Next base: position 5,784 of record NW_022142930.1, on the reverse strand, counting down.
TATTCTTCCACGCCATCTGAAATATCACTTCTCGGAATCCACGGAAACAGACCTTTGAAACGACTCCAAAAACACTGGTGTAACTCTGTGAGATGAAGTCACACATCAGAAAGCAATCTCTCAGAAAGCTTCTGTCTATTAATTATCTGAGGATATTTCCTTTTTCACCATGGGCCCCAATAGTCTCCCAAATACCACTTTCCAGAATCCACGAAAAGAATGTTAGCAAAATGCTTCCTGAAGTCTAAGTTATAAGTCTGTGAGACGAACTCACAGATCAGAAAGAAGTTTCTCAGAAAGATTCTTTCACGTTTTGAACGGATGAAATTTCCTTCATCAGCGTAGGCCTCAATGCGATCCAAGGAAGCCCTTCTCAGTTTCCTCAGAGACAGTGTTAATGGACTGCTTCACGAAACATAAGTGTAACTCTGTGAGATGAATTCACACATCACCAAGAAGTTTTTAAGAAAGCTTCTTTCTAGTTTTTATCTGTGGATATTTCCTTTCTCACCGTAGGGTTCATTGCGCTATGTAGTATCTAATTGCAGATTTCCAGAAAACTGTGTTAACAGACTGATCACTGAAGAGAAAAATGTAACTCTGTGAGTTGCATTCACACATGGCAATGCAGTTTCTCAGAAAGCTTCTCTTTAGTTATTATGTGGGGATGTTTCCTTTTTCACCATAGCACTCAATGAGCTCCCAAATATACCTTTGCAGAATCCACGAGAACAGTGTTAGCAAACTGTTCCAAGAAGGGAAGGGTGGAACTCTGTGTGATGAAGTCACACATCAGAAAGCAATCTCTCAGAAAGCTTCTCTCTAGTTTTTATCTGAGGATATTTCGTTTTTCACCATGGGCCCCTATGGGCTCCCAAATATCACTTTCCAGATTCCATGAAAAGAGTGTTAGCAAACTGCTTCCTGAAGTCTAAGTTATAAATCTGTGAGATGAACTCAGAGATCAGAAAGAAGTTTCTCAGAAAGCTTCTTTCACGTTTTGAACGGATGAAATTTCCTTCATCAGCGTAGGCCTCAATGCGATCCAAGGAAGCCCTTCTGAGGTTCCTCAAAACAGTGTTAATGGACTGCTCCACGAAACATAAGTGTAACTCTGTGCGATGAATTCACACATCACCAAGAAGTTTCTAAGAAAGCTTCTTTCTAATTTTTATCTGTGGATATTTCCATTGTCACCGTAAGGTTCATTGCACTATGAAGTATCTATTTGCAGATTACCAGCAAACTGTGTTAACAGACTGATCATTGAAGAGAAACGTGTAACTCTGTGAGGTGCATTCACCCATGGCAGTGCAGTTTCTCAGAAAGCTTCTCTTTAGTTATTATGTGAGGACATTTCCTTTTTCACCATAGCCCTCAATGAGCTCCCAAATATACCTTTGCAGAATCCACGACAACAGTGTTAGCAAACTGTTCCAAGAAGGGAAGAGTGGAACTCTGTGCGATGAAGTCACACTTCAGAAAGCAATCTCTCAGAAAGCTTCTCTCTAGTTATTATGTGAGGATATTTCCTTTTTCACCATGGGCCCTTTGGGGCTCCCAAATATCACTTTCCAGATTCCAAGAAAGGAATGTTAGCAAGCTGCTTCCTGAAGTCTAAGTTATAAGTCTGTGAGATGAACTCACAGATCAAAAAGAAGTTTCTCAGAAAGCTTCTTTCACGTGTTGAACGGATGAAATTTCCTTCATCAGCGTAGGCCTCAATGCGATCCAAGGAAGCCCTTCTAAGTTTCCTCAAAGACAGTGTTAATGGACTGCTCCACGAAACATAAGTGTAACTCTGTGAGATGAATTCCCACATCACCAAGAAGTTTCTACGAATGATTCTTTCTTGTTTTATCTCTGGATATTTCCTTTCTCACCATAAGGTTCATTGCGCTATGAAGTATCTAATTGCAGATTTCCTGAAAACTGTGTTAAAAACTGATCACTGTAGAGAAAAGTGTAACTCTGTGAGTTGCATTCACACATGGCAATGCAGTTTCTCCGAAACCTTCTCTTTAGTTATTATGTTTGAATGTTTCCTTTTTCACCATAGCCCTCAATGAGCTCCCAAATATACCTTTGCAGAATCCACGACAACAGTGTTAGCAAACTGTTCCAAGAAGGGAAGAGTGGAACTCTGTGCGATGAAGTCACACTTCAGAAAGCAATCTCTCAGAAAGCTTCTCTCTAGTTATTATGTGAGGATATTTCCTTTTTCACCATGGGCCCTTTGGGGCTCCCAAATATCACTTTCCAGATTCCAAGAAAAGAATGTTAGCAAGCTGCTTCCTGAAGTCTAAGTTATAAGTCTGTGAGATGAACTCACAGATCAAAAAGAAGTTTCTCAGAAAGCTTCTTTCACGTGTTGAACGGATGAAATTTCCTTCATCAGCGTAGGCCTCAATGCGATCCAAGGAAGCCCTTCTAAGGTTCCTCAAAGACAGTGTTAATGGAACTGCTGCACGAACATAAGTGTAACTCTGTGAGATGAATTCCCACATCACCAAGAAGTTTCTACGAATGATTCTTTCTTGTTTTATCTCTGGATATTTCCTTTCTCACCATAAGGTTCATTGCGCTATGAAGTATCTAATTGCAGATTTCCTGAAAACTGTGTTAAAAAACTGATCACTGTAGAGAAAAGTGTAACTCTGTGAGTTGCATTCACACATGGCAATGCAGTTTCTCCGAAACCTTCTCTTTAGTTATTATGTTTGAATGTTTCCTTTTTCACCATAGCCCTCAATGAGCTCCCAAATATACCTTTGCAGAATCCACGACAACAGTGTTAGCAAACTGTTCCAAGAAGGGAAGGGTGGACCTCTGTGTGATGGAGTCACACTTCAGAAAGCAAACTCTCAGAAAGCTTCTCTCTTGTTATATGTGAGGATATTTCCTTTTTCACCATGGGGCCCCTATGGTCTCCCAAATATCACTTTCCAGATTCCAAGAAAAGAGTGTTAGCAAACTGCTTCCTGAAGTCTAAGTTATAAGTCTGTGAGATGAACTCACAGATCAGAAAAAAGTTTCTCAGAAAGCTTCTTTCACGTTTTGAACCGGATGAAATTTCCTTCATCAGGCGTAGCCCTCAATGCGATCTAAGGAAACCCTTCTCTCAGGTTCCTCAAAGACAGTGTTAATGGACTGCTCCACGAAACATAAGTGTAACTTTGTGAGATGAATTCACACATCACCAAGAAGTTTCAAAGAAAGCTTCTTTCTAATTTTTATCTGTGGATATTTCCTTTATCACCGTAAGGTTCATTGCACTATGGAAGTATCTATTTGTAGAATACCAGAAAACTGTGTTAACAGACTGATCACTGCAGAGAAACGTGTAACTCTGTGAGGTGCATTCAAACATGGCAATGCAGTTTCTCAGAAAGCTTTCTCTTTAGTTATTATGTGAGGACATTTCCTTTTCACCATAGCCCTCAATGAACTCCCAAATATACCTTTGCAGAATCCACGACAACAGTGTAGCAAACTGTTCCAAGAAGGAAGGGTGGAACTCTGTGTGTGAAGTTACACTTCAGAAAGCAATCTCTCAAACGCTTCTCTCTAGTTATTATGTGAGGATATTTCCTTTTTCACCATGGGCCCCTGTGGGCTCCCAAATATCACATATCCAGATTTCACGAAAGAGTGTTAGCAAACTGCTTCCTGAAGTCTAAGTTATAAGTCTGTGAGATGAAATCACAAATCAGAGAGAAGTTTTCTCAGAAAGCTTCTTTCACGTTTTGAAACGGATGAAATTTCCTTTATCAACGTAGGCCTCAATGCGACCAAAGAAGCCCTTCTCATGTTCCACAAAGACAGTGTTAATGGACTGCTCCACGAACATAAGTGTAACTCTGGAAGATGAATTCACACATCAACAAGAAGTTTCTAAGAAAGTTTCTTTCTAGTTTTCATTTGTGGATATTTCCTTTATCACCGTAAGGGTCATTGCTCTATGAAGTATCTAATTGCAGATTTCCAGAAAACTGTGTTAACAAACTGATCAGTGAAGAGAAAACGTGTAACTCTGTGAATTGCATTCACATAGGCAACTGCAGTTTCTCAGAAAACTTCTCTTTAGTTATTATGTGAGGATACTTCCTTTTTCACCACGGCCCCCATGGGCTCCCAAATATCACTTTCCAAATTCCACGAAAGGGAGTGTTAGCAAACTGCTTCCCTAAGTCTAAGTTATAAGTCTGTGAGAGGAACTCACATATCAGAAAGAAATTCCTCAGAAAGATTCTTTCACGGTTTGAAGCGATGAAATCATCAAGTTTTCTAAGAAAACTTCTTTCTACTTTTCATCTGAGGATATCCTTTGTCACCGTAAGCTTACATTGTGATAAGAGGTATCCCATTGCAGATTTCCAGAAATCTTAGTTAGCAAACTGATCACTGAAGAGAAACGTGTAACCCTGTGTGAGTTGCATTTACTCATGGCAATGCAGTTTCTCAGAAAGCGTCGCTTTAGTTATTATGTGAGGATCAATTCATTTTTCACCCTAGCCCTCAATGAGCTTTCCAAATATACCTTTGCAGAATCCACAACAACAGTGTTAGCAAGGCTGTTCCAAGTAGGGAAAGTGAATCTCTGTGTGATGAAGTTGACACATCAGAAAGCAATCTCTCAGAAAGTTTCTCTCTAGTTATGTGTTAGTTAGTTTCTCTTTAGTTATGTGTTAGTTTCTCTCTAGTTTCTCTCTAGTTATGTGTTAGTTTCTCTCTAGTTATGACTTCATCACACAGAGTTCCACCCTTCCTTTCTTGGAACAGTTTGCTAACACTGTTGTCGTATATTCTGCAGAGGTATATTTGGGAGCTCATTGAGGGCTGTGGAGAAAAAGGTAATATACTCACATAATAACTAAAGAGAAGCTTTCTGAGAAACTGCATTGCCATGTGTGAATGCAACTCACAGAGTTACACGTTTCTCTTCAGTGATCAGTTTGTTAACACAGTTTTCGGGAATCTGCAATTAGATACTTCATAGCGCAATGAACCTTACGGTGACAAAGAAATATCCACAGATGAAAACTAGAAAGAAGCTTTCTTAGAAACTTCTTGGTGATGTGTGAATTCATCTCACAGAGTTACACTGATGTTTCGTCGAGCAGTCCATTAACACTGTCTTTGAGGAAACTTAGAAGGGATTCCTTGGATGGCATTGGGACCTACGGTGATAAGGGAAATTTCATCCGTTCAAAATTGAAAGACGCTTTCATGAGAATTCTTTCTGATCTGTGAGTTCATCTCACAGAATTATAACTTAGACTTCAAGAAGCAGTTTACGAACACTCTTTTCGTGGATTCTCGAAAGTGATACTTGGGATCCCTTAGGGGCCCATGCAAAAGGGAAATATCCTCACCTAAAAACTAGAGAGAAGCTGTCTGAGAGATTGCTTTCTGATGTGTGACTTCATCATACAGAGTTCCAGTTCCACCCTTCCCTTATTGGAACAGTTTGCTAACACTGTTGTCGTGGATTCTGCAAAGTTATATTTGAGAGCTCTTTGAGGGCTATGGTGAAAAAGGAAATATCCTGAGATCAAAACTTGAAAGAAGCCTTCCGAGAAACTGCATAGCCATGAGTGAATGCAACTCAAAGAGTTACACGTTTCTCTTCAGTGATCAGTTTGTTAACTACGTTTTCTGGAAATCTGCAATGGGATAACTCTTAGAGCAATTAAGCTTATGGTGAAAAAGGAAATATCCTCAGATGAAAACCAGAAAGAAGTTTTTTTAGAAACTTCTTGTTGATGTGTGAATTCATCTCAC
>NW_022142929.1:0-3081 GCF_007565055.1 Rhinopithecus roxellana | reverse complement strand
GCGATCCAAGGAAGCCCTTCTCGGTTCCTCAAAGACGTGTTAATGGACTGCTCCACGAAACATAAGTGTAACTTTGAGATGAATTCACACATCACCAAGATGTTTCTAAGAAAGCTTCTTTCTAGTTTTCATCTGTGGATATTTCCTTAGTCCCCGTAAGGTTCATTGTGCTATGAAGATCTAATTGCAGATTTCCAGTAAACTGTGTTAAAAATGATCACTGAAGAGAAACGTGTAACTCTGTGAGTTGCATTCACACATGGCAATGCAGTTTCTCAGAAGCTTCTTTAGTTATTATGTGAGGATATTTCCTTTTTCACTAGCCCAATGGCTCCCAAATACCTTCAGAATCCACGACAACAGTGTTAGCAATGTTCCAAGAAGGGAAGGTGGAACTCTGTGTGATGAAGTCACACATCAGAAAGCAATCTCTCAGAAAGCTTCTCTCTAGTATTATATGAGGATATTTCCTTTCACCATGGGCCCCTATGGGCTCCCAAATATCACTTTCCAGATTGACGAAAAGATGTTAGCAAACTGCTTCCTGAAGTCCAATTATAAGTCTGTGAGATGAACTCACAGATCAGAAAGAAGTTTCTCAGAAAGCTTCTTTCACGTTTTAACGGATGAAATTTCTTTATCAGAGTAGGCCTCAATGCGATCCAAGGAAGCCCTTCTCAGGTTCCTCAAAGAGAGTGTTAATGGACTCCACGAAACATAAGTGTAAATCTGTGAGATGAATTCACACATCACTAAGAAGTTTCTAAGAAAGCTTCTTTCTAGTTTTCATCTGTGGATATTTCCTTTGTCCCGTAAGGTTCATTGCGCTATGAAGTATCTAATTGCAGATTTCCAGAACTGTGTTAACAAACTGATCACTGAAGAGAAACGTGTAACTCTGTGAGTTGTTCACATGCAATGCAGTTTCTCAGAAAGCTTCTCTTTAGTTATTATGTGAGGATATTTCTTTTTCACCATAGCCCTCAATGAGCTCCCAAAATACCTTTGCAGAATCCACGACAACAGTGTTAGCAAACTGTTCCAAGAAGGGAAGGGTGAAACTCTGTGTGATGAAGTCACACATCAGAAAGCAATCTCAGAAAGCTTCTCTCTAGTTATTATGTGAGGATATTTCCTTTTTCACCATGGGCCCCTATGGGCTCCCAAATATCACTTTCCAGATTCCACGAAAAGAGTGTTAGCAAACTGCTTCCTGAAGTCTAAGTTATAAGTCTGTGATGAACTCACAGATCAGAAAGAAGTTTCTCAGAAAGCTTCTTTCACGTTTTGAACGGATGAAATTTCCTTTATCAGCGTAGACCTCAATGTGATACAAGAAGCCCTTCTCAGGTTCCTGAAAGACAGTTGTAATGGACTGCTCCACGAAACAAAGTGTAACATGTGAGATGAATTCACACATCACCAAGATGTTTCTAAAAAGCTTCTTTCTAGTTTTCATCTGAGATATTTCCTTTGTCACCGTAAGCTTCATTGCGCTAGAGTATCCCATTGCAGATTTCCAGAAAACTTAGTTAGCAAACTGATCACTGAAGAGAAACGTGTAACTCTGTGAGTTGCATTCACATGGCAATGCAGTTTCTCAGAAGGCTTTCTTCCAGTTTGTCTGAGGATATTTCCTTTTTCACCATAGCCCTCAATGAGCTCCCAAATATACCTTTGCAGAATCCACGACAACAGTGTTAGCAAACTGTTCCAAGAAGGGAAGGGTGAACTCTGTGTGATGAAGTCACACATCAGAAAGCAATCTCTCAGAAAGCTTCTCTAGTTATTATGTGAGGATATTTCCTTTTTCACCATGGGCCCCTATGGGCTCCCAAATATCACTTTCCAGATTCCACGAAAAGAGTGTTAGCAAACTGCTTCCTGAAGTCTAAGTTATAAGTCTGTGAGATGAACTCACAGATCAGAAAGAAGTTTCTCAGAAAGCTTCTTTCACGTTTTGAACGGATGAAATTTCCTTTATCAGTGTAGGCCTCAATGCGATCCAAGGAAGCCCTTCTAGGTTCCTCAAAGACAGTGTTAATGGACTGCTCCACGAAACATAAGTGTAATCTGTGAGATGAATTCACACATCACCAAGAAGTTTCTAAGAAAGCTTCTTTCTAGTTTTCATCTGTGGATATTTCCTTTGTCACCGTAAGTTCATTGCGCTATGAAGTATCTAATTCAGATTCCAGAAAATGTGTTAACAAACTGATCACTGAAGAGAAACGTGTAACTCTGTGAGTTGCATTCACACATGGCAATGCAGTTTCTCAGAAGCTTCTTTTGTTATTATGTGAGGATATTTCCTTTTTCACCATAGCCCTCAATGAGCTCCCAAATATACCTTTGCAGAATCCACGACAACAGTGTTAGCAAACTGTTCCAAGAAGGGAAGGGTGGAACTCTGTGTGATGAAGTCACACATCAGAAAGCAATCTCTCAGAAAGCTTCTCTCTTATTATGTGAGGATATTTCCTTTTTCACCATGGGCCCCTACTCCCAAATATCACTTTCCAGATTCCACGAAAAGAGTGTTAGCAAACTGCTTCCTGAAGTCTAATTATAAGTCTGTGAGATGAACTCACAGATCAGAAAGAAGTTTCTCAGAAAGCTTCTTTCACGTTTTGAACGGATGAAATTTCTTTATCAGTAGGCCTCAATGCGATCCAAGGAAGCCCTTCTCAGGTTCCTCAAAGACAGTGTTAATGGACTGCTCCACGAAACATAAGTGTAACTCTGTGAGATGAATTCACACATCACCAAGAAGTTTCTAAGAAAGCTTCTTTCTAGTTTTCATCTGTGGATATTTCCTTTGTCACCGTAAGGTCATTGCGCTATGAAGTATCTAATTGCAGATTTCCAGTAACTGTGTTAACAAACTGATCACTGAAGAGAAACGTGTAACTCTGTGAGTTGCATTCCACATGGCAATGCAGTTTCTCAGAAAGCTTCTCTTAGTTATTATGTGAGGATATTTCCTTTTTCACCATAGCCCTCAATGAGCTCCCAAATATACCTTTGCAGAATCCACGACAACAGTGTTAGCAAACTGTTCCAAAAAGGGAAGGGTGAACT
>NW_022142928.1:0-9067 GCF_007565055.1 Rhinopithecus roxellana | reverse complement strand
TTCGTGGAATCTGCAAAGTGATATTGGGAGCCTATTGGGGCCCATGGTGATAAAGGAAATATCCTCACATAATAACTAAAGAGAAGCTTTCTGAGAAAACTGCATTGCCATGTGTTGAATGCAACTCACAGAGTTACACGTTTCTCTTCAGTGATCAGTTTGTAGCACAGTTTCTGGAAATCTGCAATTAGATACTTCCATAGCGCAATGAACATTACAGTGACAAGGAAATATCCACAGATGAAAACTAGAAGAAGCTTTCTTAGAAACTTCTTGGTGATGTGTGAATTCATCTCACAGAGTTACACTTATGTTTCGTGGAGCAGTCCATTAACACTGTCTTTGAGGAATTGAGAAGGGCTTCTTTCGGATCACATTGAGGCCTACGCTGATAAAGGAAATTTCATCCGTTCAAAACGTGAAAGAAGCTTTCTGAGAAACTTCTTTCTGATCTGTGAGTTCATCTCACAGAGTTACAAACCTCTGCCTCAAGAAGCAGTTTGCTAACACTCTTTTCGTGGAATCTGCAAAGTGATATTTGGGAGCCTATTGGGGCCCATGGTGATAAAGGAAATATCCTCACATAATAACTAAAGAGAAGCTTTCTGAGAAACTGCATTGCCAGGTGTGAATGCAACTCACAGAGTTACACGTTTCTCTTCAGTGATCAGTTTGTTAGCACAGTTTTCTGGAAATCTGCAATTAGATACTTCATAGCGCAATGAACATTACAGTGACAAAGGAAATATCCACAGATGAAAACTAGAAAGAAGCTTTCTTAGAAACTTCTTGGTGATGTGTGAATTCATCTCACAGAGTTACACTTATGTTTCGTGGAGCAGTCCATTAACACTGTCTTTGAGGAATCTGAGAAGGGCTTCTTTGGATCACATTGAGGCCTACGCTGATAAAGGAAATTTCATCCGTTCAAAACGTGAAAGAAGCTTTCTGAGAAACTTCTTTCTGATCTGTGAGTTCATCTCACAGAGTTACAACCTCTGCCTCAAGAAGCAGTTTGCTAACACTCTTTTCGTGGAATCTGCAAAGTGATATTTGGGAGCCTATTGGGGCCCATGGTGATAAAGGAAATATCCTCACATAATAACTAAAGAGAAGCTTTCTGAGAAACTGCATTGCCAAGTGTGAATGCAACTCACAGAGTTACACGTTTCTCTTCAGTGATCAGTTTGTTAGCACAGTTTTCTGGAAATCTGCAATTAGATACTTCATAGCGCAATGAACATTACAGTGACAAAGGAAATATCCACAGATGAAAACTAGAAAGAAGCTTTCTTAGAAACTTCTTGGTGATGTGTGAATTCATCTCACAGAGTTACACTTATGTTTCGTGGAGCAGTCCATTAACACTGTCTTTGAGGAATCTGAGAAGGGCTTCTTTGGATCACATTGAGGCCTACGCTGATAAAGGAAATTTCATCCGTTCAAAACGTGAAAGAAGCTTTCTGAGAAACTTCTTTCTGATCTGTGAGTTCATCTCACAGAGTTACAACCTCTGCCTCAAGAAGCAGTTTGCTAACACTCTTTTCGTGGAATCTGCAAAGTGATATTTGGGAGCCTATTGGGGCCCATGGTGATAAAGGAAATATCCTCACATAATAACTAAAGAGAAGCTTTCTGAGAAACTGCATTGCCAGGTGTGAATGCAACTCACAGAGTTACACGTTTCTCTTCAGTGATCAGTTTGTTAGCACAGTTTTCTGGAAATCTGCAATTAGATACTTCATAGCGCAATGAACATTACAGTGACAAAGGAAATATCCACAGATGAAAACTAGAAAGAAGCTTTCTTAGAAACTTCTTGGTGATGTGTGAATTCATCTCACAGAGTTACACTTATGTTTCGTGGAGCAGTCCATTAACACTGTCTTTGAGGAATCTGAGAAGGGCTTCTTTGGATCACATTGAGGCCTACGCTGATAAAGGAAATTTCATCCGTTCAAAACGTGAAAGAAGCTTTCTGAGAAACTTCTTTCTGATCTGTGAGTTCATCTCACAGAGTTACAACCTCTGCCTCAAGAAGCAGTTTGCTAACACTCTTTTCGTGGAATCTGCAAAGTGATATTTGGGAGCCTATTGGGGCCCATGGTGATAAAGGAAATATCCTCACATAATAACTAAAGAGAAGCTTTCTGAGAAACTGCATTGCCAGTGTGAATGCAACTCACAGAGTTACACGTTTCTCTTCAGTGATCAGTTTGTTAGCACAGTTTTCTGGAAATCTGCAATTAGATACTTCATAGCGCAATGAACATTACAGTGACAAAGGAAATATCCACAGATGAAAACTAGAAAGAAGCTTTCTTAGAAACTTCTTGGTGATGTGTGAATTCATCTCACAGAGTTACACTTATGTTTCGTGGAGCAGTCCATTAACACTGTCTTTGAGGAATCTGAGAAGGGCTTCTTTGGATCACATTGAGGCCTACGCTGATAAAGGAAATTTCATCCGTTCAAAACGTGAAAGAAGCTTTCTGAGAAACTTCTTTCTGATCTGTGAGTTCATCTCACAGAGTTACAACCTCTGCCTCAAGAAGCAGTTTGCTAACACTCTTTTCGTGGAATCTGCAAAGTGATATTTGGGAGCCTATTGGGGCCCATGGTGATAAAGGAAATATCCTCACATAATAACTAAAGAGAAGCTTTCTGAGAAACTGCATTGCCAAGTGTGAATGCAACTCACAGAGTTACACGTTTCTCTTCAGTGATCAGTTTGTTAGCACAGTTTTCTGGAAATCTGCAATTAGATACTTCATAGCGCAATGAACATTACAGTGACAAAGGAAATATCCACAGATGAAAACTAGAAAGAAGCTTTCTTAGAAACTTCTTGGTGATGTGTGAATTCATCTCACAGAGTTACACTTATGTTTCGTGGAGCAGTCCATTAACACTGTCTTTGAGGAATCTGAGAAGGGCTTCTTTGGATCACATTGAGGCCTACGCTGATAAAGGAAATTTCATCCGTTCAAAACGTGAAAGAAGCTTTCTGAGAAACTTCTTTCTGATCTGTGAGTTCATCTCACAGAGTTACAACCTCTGCCTCAAGAAGCAGTTTGCTAACACTCTTTTCGTGGAATCTGCAAAGTGATATTTGGGAGCCTATTGGGGCCCATGGTGATAAAGGAAATATCCTCACATAATAACTAAAGAGAAGCTTTCTGAGAAACTGCATTGCCAGTGTGAATGCAACTCACAGAGTTACACGTTTCTCTTCAGTGATCAGTTTGTTAGCACAGTTTTCTGGAAATCTGCAATTAGATACTTCATAGCGCAATGAACATTACAGTGACAAAGGAAATATCCACAGATGAAAACTAGAAAGAAGCTTTCTTAGAAACTTCTTGGTGATGTGTGAATTCATCTCACAGAGTTACACTTATGTTTCGTGGAGCAGTCCATTAACACTGTCTTTGAGGAATCTGAGAAGGGCTTCTTTGGATCACATTGAGGCCTACGCTGATAAAGGAAATTTCATCCGTTCAAAACGTGAAAGAAGCTTTCTGAGAAACTTCTTTCTGATCTGTGAGTTCATCTCACAGAGTTACAACCTCTGCCTCAAGAAGCAGTTTGCTAACACTCTTTTCGTGGAATCTGCAAAGTGATATTTGGGAGCCTATTGGGGCCCATGGTGATAAAGGAAATATCCTCACATAATAACTAAAGAGAAGCTTTCTGAGAAACTGCATTGCCAGGTGTGAATGCAACTCACAGAGTTACACGTTTCTCTTCAGTGATCAGTTTGTTAGCACAGTTTTCTGGAAATCTGCAATTAGATACTTCATAGCGCAATGAACATTACAGTGACAAAGGAAATATCCACAGATGAAAACTAGAAAGAAGCTTTCTTAGAAACTTCTTGGTGATGTGTGAATTCATCTCACAGAGTTACACTTATGTTTCGTGGAGCAGTCCATTAACACTGTCTTTGAGGAATCTGAGAAGGGCTTCTTTGGATCACATTGAGGCCTACGCTGATAAAGGAAATTTCATCCGTTCAAAACGTGAAAGAAGCTTTCTGAGAAACTTCTTTCTGATCTGTGAGTTCATCTCACAGAGTTACAACCTCTGCCTCAAGAAGCAGTTTGCTAACACTCTTTTCGTGGAATCTGCAAAGTGATATTTGGGAGCCTATTGGGGCCCATGGTGATAAAGGAAATATCCTCACATAATAACTAAAGAGAAGCTTTCTGAGAAACTGCATTGCCAGGTGTGAATGCAACTCACAGAGTTACACGTTTCTCTTCAGTGATCAGTTTGTTAGCACAGTTTTCTGGAAATCTGCAATTAGATACTTCATAGCGCAATGAACATTACAGTGACAAAGGAAATATCCACAGATGAAAACTAGAAAGAAGCTTTCTTAGAAACTTCTTGGTGATGTGTGAATTCATCTCACAGAGTTACACTTATGTTTCGTGGAGCAGTCCATTAACACTGTCTTTGAGGAATCTGAGAAGGGCTTCTTTGGATCACATTGAGGCCTACGCTGATAAAGGAAATTTCATCCGTTCAAAACGTGAAAGAAGCTTTCTGAGAAACTTCTTTCTGATCTGTGAGTTCATCTCACAGAGTTACAACCTCTGCCTCAAGAAGCAGTTTGCTAACACTCTTTTCGTGGAATCTGCAAAGTGATATTTGGGAGCCTATTGGGGCCCATGGTGATAAAGGAAATATCCTCACATAATAACTAAAGAGAAGCTTTCTGAGAAACTGCATTGCCAGGTGTGAATGCAACTCACAGAGTTACACGTTTCTCTTCAGTGATCAGTTTGTTAGCACAGTTTTCTGGAAATCTGCAATTAGATACTTCATAGCGCAATGAACATTACAGTGACAAAGGAAATATCCACAGATGAAAACTAGAAAGAAGCTTTCTTAGAAACTTCTTGGTGATGTGTGAATTCATCTCACAGAGTTACACTTATGTTTCGTGGAGCAGTCCATTAACACTGTCTTTGAGGAATCTGAGAAGGGCTTCTTTGGATCACATTGAGGCCTACGCTGATAAAGGAAATTTCATCCGTTCAAAACGTGAAAGAAGCTTTCTGAGAAACTTCTTTCTGATCTGTGAGTTCATCTCACAGAGTTACAACCTCTGCCTCAAGAAGCAGTTTGCTAACACTCTTTTCGTGGAATCTGCAAAGTGATATTTGGGAGCCTATTGGGGCCCATGGTGATAAAGGAAATATCCTCACATAATAACTAAAGAGAAGCTTTCTGAGAAACTGCATTGCCAGTGTGAATGCAACTCACAGAGTTACACGTTTCTCTTCAGTGATCAGTTTGTTAGCACAGTTTTCTGGAAATCTGCAATTAGATACTTCATAGCGCAATGAACATTACAGTGACAAAGGAAATATCCACAGATGAAAACTAGAAAGAAGCTTTCTTAGAAACTTCTTGGTGATGTGTGAATTCATCTCACAGAGTTACACTTATGTTTCGTGGAGCAGTCCATTAACACTGTCTTTGAGGAATCTGAGAAGGGCTTCTTTGGATCACATTGAGGCCTACGCTGATAAAGGAAATTTCATCCGTTCAAAACGTGAAAGAAGCTTTCTGAGAAACTTCTTTCTGATCTGTGAGTTCATCTCACAGAGTTACAACCTCTGCCTCAAGAAGCAGTTTGCTAACACTCTTTTCGTGGAATCTGCAAAGTGATATTTGGGAGCCTATTGGGGCCCATGGTGATAAAGGAAATATCCTCACATAATAACTAAAGAGAAGCTTTCTGAGAAACTGCATTGCCAAGGTGTGAATGCAACTCACAGAGTTACACGTTTCTCTTCAGTGATCAGTTTGTTAGCACAGTTTTCTGGAAATCTGCAATTAGATACTTCATAGCGCAATGAACATTACAGTGACAAAGGAAATATCCACAGATGAAAACTAGAAAGAAGCTTTCTTAGAAACTTCTTGGTGATGTGTGAATTCATCTCACAGAGTTACACTTATGTTTCGTGGAGCAGTCCATTAACACTGTCTTTGAGGAATCTGAGAAGGGCTTCTTTGGATCACATTGAGGCCTACGCTGATAAAGGAAATTTCATCCGTTCAAAACGTGAAAGAAGCTTTCTGAGAAACTTCTTTCTGATCTGTGAGTTCATCTCACAGAGTTACAACCTCTGCCTCAAGAAGCAGTTTGCTAACACTCTTTTCGTGGAATCTGCAAAGTGATATTTGGGAGCCTATTGGGGCCCATGGTGATAAAGGAAATATCCTCACATAATAACTAAAGAGAAGCTTTCTGAGAAACTGCATTGCCAGGTGTGAATGCAACTCACAGAGTTACACGTTTCTCTTCAGTGATCAGTTTGTTAGCACAGTTTTCTGGAAATCTGCAATTAGATACTTCATAGCGCAATGAACATTACAGTGACAAAGGAAATATCCACAGATGAAAACTAGAAAGAAGCTTTCTTAGAAACTTCTTGGTGATGTGTGAATTCATCTCACAGAGTTACACTTATGTTTCGTGGAGCAGTCCATTAACACTGTCTTTGAGGAATCTGAGAAGGGCTTCTTTGGATCACATTGAGGCCTACGCTGATAAAGGAAATTTCATCCGTTCAAAACGTGAAAGAAGCTTTCTGAGAAACTTCTTTCTGATCTGTGAGTTCATCTCACAGAGTTACAACCTCTGCCTCAAGAAGCAGTTTGCTAACACTCTTTTCGTGGAATCTGCAAAGTGATATTTGGGAGCCTATTGGGGCCCATGGTGATAAAGGAAATATCCTCACATAATAACTAAAGAGAAGCTTTCTGAGAAACTGCATTGCCAAGTGTGAATGCAACTCACAGAGTTACACGTTTCTCTTCAGTGATCAGTTTGTTAGCACAGTTTTCTGGAAATCTGCAATTAGATACTTCATAGCGCAATGAACATTACAGTGACAAAGGAAATATCCACAGATGAAAACTAGAAAGAAGCTTTCTTAGAAACTTCTTGGTGATGTGTGAATTCATCTCACAGAGTTACACTTATGTTTCGTGGAGCAGTCCATTAACACTGTCTTTGAGGAATCTGAGAAGGGCTTCTTTGGATCACATTGAGGCCTACGCTGATAAAGGAAATTTCATCCGTTCAAAACGTGAAAGAAGCTTTCTGAGAAACTTCTTTCTGATCTGTGAGTTCATCTCACAGAGTTACAACCTCTGCCTCAAGAAGCAGTTTGCTAACACTCTTTTCGTGGAATCTGCAAAGTGATATTTGGGAGCCTATTGGGGCCCATGGTGATAAAGGAAATATCCTCACATAATAACTAAAGAGAAGCTTTCTGAGAAACTGCATTGCCAGGTGTGAATGCAACTCACAGAGTTACACGTTTCTCTTCAGTGATCAGTTTGTTAGCACAGTTTTCTGGAAATCTGCAATTAGATACTTCATAGCGCAATGAACATTACAGTGACAAAGGAAATATCCACAGATGAAAACTAGAAAGAAGCTTTCTTAGAAACTTCTTGGTGATGTGTGAATTCATCTCACAGAGTTACACTTATGTTTCGTGGAGCAGTCCATTAACACTGTCTTTGAGGAATCTGAGAAGGGCTTCTTTGGATCACATTGAGGCCTACGCTGATAAAGGAAATTTCATCCGTTCAAAACGTGAAAGAAGCTTTCTGAGAAACTTCTTTCTGATCTGTGAGTTCATCTCACAGAGTTACAACCTCTGCCTCAAGAAGCAGTTTGCTAACACTCTTTTCGTGGAATCTGCAAAGTGATATTTGGGAGCCTATTGGGGCCCATGGTGATAAAGGAAATATCCTCACATAATAACTAAAGAGAAGCTTTCTGAGAAACTGCATTGCCAGGTGTGAATGCAACTCACAGAGTTACACGTTTCTCTTCAGTGATCAGTTTGTTAGCACAGTTTTCTGGAAATCTGCAATTAGATACTTCATAGCGCAATGAACATTACAGTGACAAAGGAAATATCCACAGATGAAAACTAGAAAGAAGCTTTCTTAGAAACTTCTTGGTGATGTGTGAATTCATCTCACAGAGTTACACTTATGTTTCGTGGAGCAGTCCATTAACACTGTCTTTGAGGAATCTGAGAAGGGCTTCTTTGGATCACATTGAGGCCTACGCTGATAAAGGAAATTTCATCCGTTCAAAACGTGAAAGAAGCTTTCTGAGAAACTTCTTTCTGATCTGTGAGTTCATCTCACAGAGTTACAACCTCTGCCTCAAGAAGCAGTTTGCTAACACTCTTTTCGTGGAATCTGCAAAGTGATATTTGGGAGCCTATTGGGGCCCATGGTGATAAAGGAAATATCCTCACATAATAACTAAAGAGAAGCTTTCTGAGAAACTGCATTGCCAAGTGTGAATGCAACTCACAGAGTTACACGTTTCTCTTCAGTGATCAGTTTGTTAGCACAGTTTTCTGGAAATCTGCAATTAGATACTTCATAGCGCAATGAACATTACAGTGACAAAGGAAATATCCACAGATGAAAACTAGAAAGAAGCTTTCTTAGAAACTTCTTGGTGATGTGTGAATTCATCTCACAGAGTTACACTTATGTTTCGTGGAGCAGTCCATTAACACTGTCTTTGAGGAATCTGAGAAGGGCTTCTTTGGATCACATTGAGGCCTACGCTGATAAAGGAAATTTCATCCGTTCAAAACGTGAAAGAAGCTTTCTGAGAAACTTCTTTCTGATCTGTGAGTTCATCTCACAGAGTTACAACCCTCTGCCTCAAGAAGCAGTTTGCTAACACTCTTTTCGTGGAATCTGCAAAAGTGCTATTTGGGAGCCTATTGGGGCCCATGGTGATAAAGGAAATATCCTCACATAATAACTAAAGAGAAGCTTTCTGAGAAACTGCATTGCCAGTGTGAATGCAACTCACAGAGTTACACGTTTCTCTTCAGTGATCAGTTTTGGTTAGCACAGTTTTTCTGGAAATCTGCAATTAGATACTTCATAGCGCAATGAACATTACAGTGACAAAGGAAATATCCACAGATGAAACTAGAAAGAAGCTTTCTTAGAAACTTCATGGTGATGTGTGAATTCATCTCACAGAGTTACACTT
>NW_022142927.1:0-32627 GCF_007565055.1 Rhinopithecus roxellana | reverse complement strand
GCCAGCCGCCGGGGGGTGGCGTGGCCGTGGCTCCGGCCCCGGATCGCCGGGGGGCGGGTACCCCGCCGCCCGGCGATGGAGGCTCCCAGTCGTGGGGGCCGTGTTGTGGCATCCTCTTGGGGCCCACAGGTAGGTGGACACTGCCTGTGGTATTCTGAGTAATAATATAGTTATTACACATCAATAATCGATTTTAATAATTCTCATTGGTACTAATAGGATACCATTGTTAATTTTCATTATTTTAAGTACCTGATTATGCAATCTTAGTATTAATTATTAATATTAGTGTTAATGAACAATATTATTTGTCCCTATTACTAATCATAATTTTCTTACCTGCATCACTTTGCATTGATTTAAGAAACATTGATGGCGGATATCATTATTTGAATATTCATGGGATATTAATATTAATTACCATTCCAAATCGTTAACATTTTAATCCACCCTAACTTTTTACGAAGTTGATTGTGATCATTAATATCGATTATTAGTATTAATATTTAATATATTTACTAATATTAATAATTAATTGATTGTTGCTGAAATGCACCAGGGGGAGGATGTTACTAATTCAAACATCAAAAAAGATGTTCACTCACCCAATGATATTGCTTCAAATTTCCGTCCAAGAAAGGAATATAGACAGGCAATATTGCTGGGAGTAGACACACACCTGCGATAATGTAATTAATCTTCCGGAGGAAGATTGGGATATGATTCTCAATATAGACGTGCGTGGCGGCGGCTGGCGGCCCCGGATCGCGGGGGGCGGGTCCCCCGCCCCCCGGCGATGGGGGTCCGCCAGCCGCCGGGGGGGCGTGGCGTGGCGGCGGCTGGCGGTCCCGGATCGCGGGGGGGCGGGGGATGGCGGCGGCTGGCGGCCCCGGATCCCGGGGGGGCGGGAACCCCGCCGCCGGCGATGGAGGCTCCCAGTCGTGGGGGCCGTGTTGTGGCATCCTCTTGGGGCCCACAGGTAGGTGGACACTGCCTGTGGTATTCTGAGTAATAATATAGTTATTACACATCAATAATCGATTTTAATAATTCTCAATGGTACTAATAATAGGATTCCATTGTTAATTTTCATTATTTTAAGTACCTGATTATACAATCTTAGTATTAATTATTAATATTAGTGTTAATGAACAATATTATTTGTCCCTATTACTAATCATAATTTTCTTACCTGCATCACTTTGCATTGATTTAAGAAACATTGATGGCGGATATCATTATTTGAATATTCATGGGGATATTAATATTAATTACCATTCCAAATCGTTAACATTTTAATCCACCCTAACTTTTTACGAAGTTGATTGTGATCATTAATATCGATTATTAGTATTAATATTTAATATATTTACTAATATTAATAATTAATTGACTGTTGCTGATATGCACCAGGGGGAGGATGTTACTAACTCAAACATCAAAAAAGATGTTCACTCACCCAATGATATTGCTTCAAATTTCCGTCCAAGAAAGGAATATAGACAGGCAATATTGCTGGGAGTAGACACACACCTGGGATAATGTAATTAATCTTCAGGAGGAAGATTGGGATATGATTCTCAATATAGACGTGGCGTGGCGGCGGCTGGCGGCCCCGGATCGCGGGGGGGCGGGTCCCCCGCCCCCGGCGATGGGGTCCGCCAGCCGCCGGGGGGCGTGGCGTGGCGGCGGCTGGCGGCCCCGGATCGCGGGGGGCGGGTCCCCCGCCCCGGCGATGGGGGTCCGCCAGCCGCCGGGGGGGTGGCGTGGCGGCGGCTGGCGGCCCCGGATCGCGGGGGGGCGGGTCCCCCGCCCCCCGGCGATGGGGGTCCGCCAGCCGCCGGGGGGGCGTGGCGTGGCGGCGGCTGGCGGCCCATCGCGGGGGGGCGGGTCCCCCGCCCCCCGGCGATGGGGGTCCGCCAGCCGCCGGGGGGGCCGTGGCCGTGGCTGCCGGCCCCGGATCGCGGGGGGCGGGTACCCCCCGCCCGGCGATGGAGGCTCCCAGTCGTGGGGGCCGTGTTGTGGCATCCTCTTGGGGCCCACAGGTAGGTGGACACTGCCTGTGGTATTCTGAGTAATAATAGTTATTACACATCAATAATCGATTTTAATAATTCTCATTGGTACTAATAGGATACCATTGTTAATTTTCATTATTTTAAGTACCTGATTATGCAATCTTAGTATTAATTATTAATATTAGTGTTAATGAACAATATTATTTGTCCCTATTACTAATCATAATTTTCTTACCTGCATCACTTTGCATTGATTTAAGAAACATTGATGGCGGATATCATTATTTGAATATTCATGGGGATATTAATATTAATTACCATTCCAAATCGTTAACATTTTAATCCACCCTAACTTTTTACGAAGTTGATTGTGATCATTAATATCGATTATTAGTATTAATATTTAATATATTTACTAATATTAATAATTAATTGACTGTTGCTGATATGCACCAGGGGGAGGATGTTACTAACTCAAACATCAAAAAAGATGTTCACTCACCCAATGATATTGCTTCAAATTTCCGTCCAAGAAAGGAATATAGACAGGCAATATTGCTGGGAGTAGACACACACCTGGGATAATGTAATTAATCTTCAGGAGGAAGATTGGGATATGATTCTCAATATAGACGTGGCGTGGCGGCGGCTGGCGGCCCCGGATCGCGGGGGGGCGGGTCCCCCGCCCCCCGGCGATGGGGGTCCGCCAGCCGCCGGGGGGCGTGGCGTGGCGGCGGCTGGCGGTCCCGGATCGCGGGGGGGCGGGGGATGGCGGCGGCTGGCGGCCCCGGATCCCGGGGGGCGGGAACCCCGCCGCCCGGCGATGGAGGCTCCCAGTCGTGGGGGCCGTGTTGTGGCATCCTCTTGGGGCCCACAGGTAGGTGGACACTGCCTGTGGTATTCTGAGTAATAATATAGTTATTACACATCAATAATCGATTTTAATAATTCTCAATGGTACTAATAATAGGATTCCATTGTTAATTTTCATTATTTTAAGTACCTGATTATACAATCTTAGTATTAATTATTAATATTAGTGTTAATGAACAATATTATTTGTCCCTATTACTAATCATAATTTTCTTACCTGCATCACTTTGCATTGATTTAAGAAACATTCATGGCGGATATCATTATTTGAATATTCATGGTGATATTAATATTAATTACCATTCCAAATCGTTAACATTTTAATCCACCCTAACTTTTTACAAGTTGATTGTGATCATTAATATCGATTATTAGTATTAATATTTAATATATTTACTAATATTAATAATTAATTGACTGTTGCTGATATGCACCAGGGGGAGGATGTTACTAACTCAAACATCAAAAAAGATGTTCACTCACCCAATGATATTGCTTCAAATTTCCGTCCAAGAAAGGAATATAGACAGGCAATATTGCTGGGAGTAGACACACACCTGGGATAATGTAATTAATCTTCAGGAGGAAGATTGGGATATGATTCTCAATATAGACGTGGCGTGGCGGCGGCTGGCGGCCCCGGATCGCGGGGGGGCGGGTCCCCCGCCCCCCGGCGATGGGGGTCCGCCAGCCGCCGCGGGGCGTGGCGTGGCGGGGCTACGGCTGGGGGCCCCGGATAACGGGGGGCGGGTCCCCCGCCCCCCGGCGATGGGGTCCGCCAGCCGCCGGGGGGGCGTGGCGTGGCGGCGGCTGGCGGCCCCGGATCGCGGGGGGCGGGTCCCCGCCCCCGGCGATGGGGGTCCGCCAGCCGCCGGGGGGGCGTGGCGTGGCGGCGGCTGGCGGCCCCGGATCGCGGGGGGCGGGTCCCCGCCCCCCGGCGATGGGGTCCGCCAGCCGCCGGGGGGCGTGGCGTGGCGGCGGCTGGCGGCCCCGGATCGCGGGGGGGCGGGTCCCCGCCCCCCGGCGATGGGGTCCTCCAGCCGCCGGGGGGGCGTGGCGTGGCGGCGGCTGGCGGCCCGGATCGCGGGGGGCGGGTCCCCCGCCCCCCGGCGATGGGGTCCGCCAGCCGCCGGGGGGGCTTGGCGTGGCGCGGCTGGCTGGCCGGCCCCGGATCGCGGGGGGGCGGGTACCCCGCCGCCCGCGATGGAGGCTCCCAGTCGTGGGGGCCGTGTTGTGGCATCCTCTTGGGGCCCCCAGGTGGTGGACACTGCCTGTGGTATTCTGAGTAATAATAGTTTATTACACATCAATAATCGATTTTAATAATTCTCATTGGTACTAATGGATACCATTGTTTAATTTTCATATTTTAAGTACCTGATTATGCAATCTTAGTATTAATTATTAATATTAGTGTTAATGAACAATATTATTTGTCCCTATTACTAATCATAATTTTCTTACCTGCATCACTTTGCATTGATTTAAGAAACATTGATGCGGATATCATTATTTGAATATTCATGGGGATATTATTTAATTACCATTCCAAATCGTTAACATTTTAATCCACCCTAACTTTTACGAAGTTTGTTGTGATCATTATATCGTTATTGTATTAATATTTAATAATTTACTAATATTAATAATTAATTGATTGTTGCTGAAATGCACCAGGGGAGGATGTTACTAATTCAAACATCAAAAAACATGTTCACTCACCCAATGATATTGCTTGCAAATTCCGTCCAGAAAGGAATATAGACAGGCAATATTGCTGGGAGTTAGACCACACACCTGCGATAATGTAATTAATCTTCCGGAGGAAGATTGGGATATGATTCTCAATACAGACGTGGCGTGGCGGCTGGCGGCCCCGGATCGCGGGGGGGCGGGTCCCCCGCCCCCCGCGATGGGGGTCCGCCAGCCGCCGGGGGGCGTGGCGTGGGGGCGGCTGGCCGCCCCGGATCGCGGGGGGGCGGGTCCCCCGCCCCCCGGCGATGGGGGTCCGCCAGCCGCGGGGGGGCGTGGCGTGGCGGCGGCTGGCGGCCCCGGATCGCGGGGGGCGGGTCCCCCGCCCCCCGCGATGGCGGTCCGCCAGCCGCCGGCGGGGGGTGACGTGGCCGTGGCTGCCGGCCCCGGATCGCCGGGGGGCGGGTACCCCGCCGCCCGGCGATGGAGGCTCCCAGTCGTGGGGGCCGTGTTGTGGCATCCTCTTGGGGCCCACAGGTAGGTGGACACTGCCTGTGGTATTCTGAGTAATAATATAGTTATTACACATCAATAATCGATTTTAATAATTCTCATTGGTACTAATAATAGGATACCATTGTTAATTTCATTATTTTAAGTACCTGATTATGCAATCTTAGTATTAATTATTAATATTAGTGTTAATGAACAATATTATTTGTCCCTATTACTAATCATAATTTTCTTACCTGCATCACTTTGCATTGATTTAAGAAACATTGATGGCGGATATCATTATTTGAATATTCATGGTGATATTAATATTAATTACCATTCCAAATCGTTAACATTTTAATCCACCCTAACTTTTTACGAAGTTGATTGTGATCATTAATATCGATTATTAGTATTAATATTTAATTATTTACTAATATTAATAATTAATTGATTGTTGCTGAAATGCACCAGGGGGAGGATGTTACTAATTCAAACATCAAAAAAGATGTTCACTCACCCAATGATTGCTTCAAATTTCCGTCCAAGAAAGGAATATAGACAGGCAATATTGCTGGGAGTAGACACACACCTGCGATAATGTAATTAATCTTCCGGAGGAAGATTGGGATATGATTCTCAATATAGACGTTGCGTGGCGGCGGCTGGCGGCCCCGGATCGCGGGGGGGCGGGTCCCCCGCCCCCGGCGATGGGGTCCGCCAGCCGCCGGGGGGGCGTGGCGTGGCGGCGGCTGGCGGTCCCGGATCGCGGGGGGCGGGGGATGGCGGCGGCTGGCGGCCCCGGATCCCGGGGGGGCGGGAACCCCGCCGCACGGCGATGGAGGCTCCCAGTCGTGGGGGCCGTGTTGTGGCATCCTCTTGGGGCCCACAGGTAGGTGGACACTGCCTGTGGTATTCTGAGTAATAATATAGTTATTACACATCAATAATCGATTTTAATAATTCTCAATGGTACTAATAATAGGATTCCATTGTTAATTTTCATTATTTTAAGTACCTGATTATACAATCTTAGTATTAATTATTAATATTAGTGTTAATGAACAATATTATTTGTCCCTATTACTAATCATAATTTTCTTACCTGCATCACTTTGCATTGATTTAAGAAACATTCATGGCGGATATCATTATTTGAATATTCATGGTGATATTAATATTAATTACCATTCCAAATCGTTAACATTTTAATCCACCCTAACTTTTTACGAAGTTGATTGTGATCATTAATATCGATTATTAGTATTAATATTTAATTATTTACTAATATTAATAATTAATTGACTGTTGCTGATATGCACCAGGGGGAGGATGTTACTAACTCAAACATCAAAAAAGATGTTCACTCACCCAATGATATTGCTTCAAATTTCCGTCCAAGAAAGGAATATAGACAGGCAATATTGCTGGGAGTAGACACACACCTGGGATAATGTAATTAATCTTCAGGAGGAAGATTGGGATATGATTCTCAATATAGACGTGGCGTGGCGGCGGCTGGCGGCCCCGGATCGCGGGGGGGCGGGTCCCCCGCCCCCGGCGATGGGGGTCCGCCAGCGCCGGGGGGCGTGGCGTGGCGGCGGCTGGCGGCCCCGGATCGCGGGGGGGCGGGTCCCCCGCCCCCCGGCGATGGGGGTCCGCCAGCCGCCGGGGGGGCGTGGCGTGGCGGCGGCTGGCGGCCCCGGATCGCGGGGGGGCGGGTCCCCCGCCCCCCGGCGATGGGGGTCCGCCAGCCGCCGGGGGGCGTGGCGTGGCGGCGGCTGGCGGCCCCGGATCGCGGGGGGGCGGGTCCCCCGCCCCCCGGCGATGGGGGTCCGCCAGCCGCCGGGGGGGCGTGGCGTGGCGGCGGCTGGCGGCCCCGGATCGCGGGGGGCGGGTCCCCCGCCCCCCGGCGATGGGGGTCCGCCAGCCGCCGGGGGGGCGTGGCGTGGCGGCGGCTGGCGGCCCCGGATCGCGGGGGGGCGGGTCCCCCGCCCCCCGGCGATGGGGGTCCGCCAGCCGCCGGGGGGGCGTGGCGTGGCGGCGGCTGGCGGCCCCGGATCGCGGGGGGGCGGGTCCCCCGCCCCCCGGCGATGGGGGTCCGCCAGCCGCCGGGGGGGCGTGGCGTGGCGGCGGCTGGCGGCCCCGGATCGGGGGGGGCGGGTCCCCCGCCCCCCGGCGATGGGGGTCCGCCAGCCGCCGGCGGGGCGTGTGGGGCGGCTGGCGGTCCCGGATCGCGCGGGGGCGGGGGATGGCGGCGGCTGGCGGCCCCGGATCCCGGGGGCGGGAACCCCGCCGCACGGCGATGGAGGCTCCCAGTCGTGGGGGCCGTGTTGTGGCATCCTCTTGGGGCCCACAGGTAGGTGGACACTGCCTGTGGTATTCTGAGTAATTATAGTTATTACACATCAATAATCGATTTTAATAATTCTCAATGGTACTAATAATAGGATTCCATTGTTAATTTTCATTATTTTAAGTACCTGATTATACAATCTTAGTATTAATTATTAATATTAGTGTTAATGAACAATATTATTTGTCCCTATTACTAATCATAATTTTCTTACCTGCATCACTTTGCATTGATTTAAGAAACATTCATGGCGGATATCATTATTTGAATATTCATGGTGATATTAATATTAATTACCATTCCAAATCGTTAACATTTTAATCCACCCTAACTTTTTACGAAGTTGATTGTGATCATTAATATCGATTATTAGTATTAATATTTAATATATTTACTAATATTAATAATTAATTGACTGTTGCTGATATGCACCAGGGGGAGGATGTTACTAACTCAAACATCAAAAAAGATGTTCACTCACCCAATGATATTGCTTCAAATTTCCGTCCAAGAAAGGAATATAGACAGGCAATATTGCTGGGAGTAGACACACACCTGGGATAATGTAATTAATCTTCAGGAGGAAGATTGGGATATGATTCTCAATATAGACGTGGCGTGGCGGCGGCTGGCGGCCCCGGATCGCGGGGGGGCGGGTCCCCCGCCCCCCGGCGATGGGGGTCCGCCAGCCGCCGGGGGGGCGTGGCGTGGCGGCGGCTGGCGGCCCCGGATCGCGGGGGCGGGTCCCCCGCCCCCCGGCGATGGGGGTCCGCCAGCCGCCGGGGGGGCTGCGTGGCGGCGGCTGGCGGCCCCGGATCGCGGGGGGGCGGGTCCCCCCCCCCCGGCGATGGGGGTCCGCCAGCCGCCGGGGGGCGTGGCGTGGCCGTGGCTGCCGGCCCCGGATCGCCGGGGGGCGGGTACCCCGCCGCCCGGCGATGGAGGCTCCCAGTCGTGGGGGCCGTGTTGTGGCATCCTCTTGGGGCCCACAGGTAGGTGGACACTGCCTGTGGTATTCTGAGTAATAATTAGTTATGACACATCAATAATCGATTTTAATAATTCTCATTGGTACTAATAATAGGATACCATTGTTAATTTTCATTATTTTAAGTACCTGATTATGCAATCTTAGTATTAATTATTAATATTAGTGTTAATGAACAATATTATTTGTCCCTATTACTAATCATAATTTTCTTACCTGCATCACTTTGCATTGATTTAAGAAACATTGATGGCGGATATCATTATTTGAATATTCATGGGATATTAATATTAATTACCATTCCAAATCGTTAACATTTTAATCCACCCTAACTTTTACGAAGTTGATTGTGATCATTAATATCGATTATTAGTATTAATATTTAATATATTTACTAATATTAATAATTAATTGATTGTTGCTGAAATGCACCAGGGGGAGGATGTTACTAATTCAAACATCAAAAAGATGTTCACTCACCCAATGATATTGCTTCAAATTTCCGTCCAAGAAAGGAATATAGACAGGCAATATTGCTGGGAGTAGACACACACCTGCGATAATGTAATTAATCTTCCGGAGGAAGATTGGGATATGATTCTCAATATAGACGTGGCGTGGCGGCGGCTGGCGGCCCCGGATCGCGGGGGGGCGGGTCCCCCGCCCCCCGGCGATGGGGGTCCGCCAGCCGCCGGGGGGGCGTGGCGTGGCGGCGGCTGGCGGTCCCGGATCGCGGGGGGGGGGGATGGCGGCGGCTGGCGGCCCCGGATCCCGGGGGGGCGGGAACCCCGCCGCCCGGCGATGGAGGCTCCCAGTCGTGGGGGCCGTGTTGTGGCATCCTCTTGGGGCCCACAGGTAGGTGGACACTGCCTGTGGTATTCTGAGTAATAATATAGTTATTACACATCAATAATCGATTTTAATAATTCACAATGGTACTAATAATAGGATTCCATTGTTAATTTTCATTATTTTAAGTACCTGATTATACAATCTTAGTATTAATTATTAATATTAGTGTTAATGAACAATATTATTTGTCCCTATTACTAATCATAATTTTCTTACCTGCATCACTTTGCATTGATTTAAGAAACATTCATGGCGGATATCATTATTTGAATATTCATGGTGATATTAATATTAATTACCATTCCAAATCGTTAACATTTTAATCCACCCTAACTTTTTACAAAGTTGATTGTGATCATTAATATCGATTATTAGTATTAATATTTAATATATTTACTAATATTAATAATTAATTGACTGTTGCTGATATGCACCAGGGGGAGGATGTTACTAACTCAAACATCAAAAAAGATGTTCACTCACCCAATGATATTGCTTCAAATTTCCGTCCAAGAAAGGAATATAGACAGGCAATATTGCTGGGAGTAGACACACACCTGGGATAATGTAATTAATCTTCAGGAGGAAGATTGGGATATGATTCTCAATATAGACGTGGCGTGGCGGCGGCTGGCGGCCCCGGATCGCGGGGGGGCGGGTCCCCCGCCCCCCGGCGATGGGGGTCCGCCAGCCGCCGGGGGGCGTGGCGTGGCGGCGGCTGGCGGCCCCGGATCGCGGGGGGGCGGGTCCCCCGCCCCCGGCGATGGGGGTCCGCCAGCCGCCGGGGGGCGTGGCGTGGCGGCGGCTGGCGGCCCCGGATCGCGGGGGGGCGGGTCCCCCGCCCCCGGCGATGGGGGTCCGCCAGCCGCGGGGGGCGTGGCGTGGCGGCGGCTGGCGGCCCCGGATCGCGGGGGGGCGGGTCCCCCGCCCCCGGCGATGGGGGTCCGCCAGCCGCCGGGGGGGCGTGGCGTGGCGGCGGCTGGCGGCCCCGGATCGGGGGGGCGGGTCCCCCGCCCCCCGGCGATGGGGGTCCGCCAGCCGCCGGGGGGCGTGGCGTGGCGGCGGCTGGCGGCCCCGGATCGCGGGGGGGGGTCCCCCGCCCCCCGGCGATGGGGTCCGCCAGCCGCCGGGGGGGGTGGGCGTGGCGGCGGCTGGCGGCCCCGGATCGCGGGGGGCGGGTCCCCCGCCCCACGGCGATGGGGGTCCGCCAGCCGCCCGGCGGGGGGTGGCGTGGCCGTGGCTGCCGGCCCCGGATCGCCGGGGGGCGGGTACCCCGCCGCCCGGCGATGGAGGCTCCCAGTCGTGGGGGCCGTGTTGTGGCATCCTCTTGGGGCCCACAGGTAGGTGGACACTGCCTGTGGTATTCTGAGTAATATAGTTATTACACATCAATAATCGATTTTAATAATTCTCATTGGTACTAATAATAGGATACCATTGTTAATTTTCATTTTTTAAGTACCTGATTATGCAATCTTAGTATTAATTATTAATATTAGTGTTAATGAACAATATTATTTGTCCCTATTACTAATCATAATTTTCTTACCTGCATCATTTTGCATTGATTTAAGAAACATTGATGGCGGATATCATTATTTGAATATTCATGGTGATATTAATATTAATTACCATTCCAAATCGTTAACTTTTAATCCACCCTAACTTTTTACGAAGTTGATTGTGATCATTAATATCGATTATTAGTATTAATATTTAATATATTACTAATATTAATAATTAATTGATTGTTGCTGAAATGCACCAGGGGGAGGATGTTACTAATTCAAACATCAAAAAAGATGTTCACTCACCCAATGATATTGCTTCAAATTTCCGTCCAAGAAAGGAATATAGACAGGCAATATTGCTGGGAGTAGACACACACCTGCGATAATGTAATTAATCTTCCGGAGGAAGATTGGGATATGATTCTCAATATAGACGTTGCGTGGCGGCGGCTGGCGGCCCCGGATCGCGGGGGGGCGGGTCCCCCTCCCCCGGCGATGGGGGTCCGCCAGCCGCCGGGGGGGCGTGGCGTGGGGGCGGCTGGCCGCCCCGGATCGCGGGGGGGCGGGTCCCGCCCCCCGGCGATGGGGGTCCGCCAGCCGCCGGGGGGCGTGGCGTGGCGGCGGCTGGCGGCCCCGGATCGCGGGGGGCGGGTCCCCCGCCCCCCGGCGATGGCGGTCCGCCAGCCGCCGGCGGGGGGGACGTGGCCGTGGCTGCCGGCCCCGGATCGCCGGGGGGCGGGTACCCCGCCGCCCGGCGATGGAGGCTCCCAGTCGTGGGGGCCGTGTTGTGGCATCCTCTTGGGGCCCACAGGTAGGTGGACACTGCCTGTGGTATTCTGAGTAATAATATAGTTATTACACATCAATAATCGATTTTAATAATTCTCAATGGTACTAATAATAGGATTCCATTGTTAATTTTCATTATTTTAAGTACCTGATTATACAATCTTAGTATTAATTATTAATATTAGTGTTAATGAACAATATTATTTGTCCCTATTACTAATCATAATTTTCTTACCTGCATCACTTTGCATTGATTTAAGAAACATTCATGGCGGATATCATTATTTGAATATTCATGGTGATATTAATATTAATTACCATTCCAAATCGTTAACATTTTAATCCACCCTAACTTTTTACGAAGTTGATTGTGATCATTAATATCGATTATTAGTATTAATATTTAATATATTTACTAATATTAATAATTAATTGACTGTTGCTGATATGCACCAGGGGGAGGATGTTACTAACTCAAACATCAAAAAAGATGTTCACTCACCCAATGATATTGCTTCAAATTTCCGTCCAAGAAAGGAATATAGACAGGCAATATTGCTGGGAGTAGACACACACCTGCGATAATGTAATTAATCTTCCGGAGGAAGATTGGGATATGATTCTCAATATAGACGTTGCGTGGCGGCGGCTGGCGGCCCCGGATCGCGGGGGGGCGGGTCCCCCGCCCCCCGGCGATGGGGTCCGCCAGCCGCCGGGGGGGCGTGGCGTGGCGGCGGCTGGCGGTCCCGGATCGCGGGGGGGCGGGGGATGGCGGCGGCTGGCGGCCCCGGATCCCGGGGGGCGGGAACCCCGCCGCCGGCGATGGAGGCTCCCAGTCGTGGGGGCCGTGTTGTGGCATCCTCTTGGGGCCCACAGGTAGGTGGACACTGCCTGTGGTATTCTGAGTAATAATATAGTTATTACACATCAATAATCGATTTTAATAATTCTCAATGGTACTAATAATAGGATTCCATTGTTAATTTTCATTATTTTAAGTACCTGATTATACAATCTTAGTATTAATTATTAATATTAGTGTTAATGAACAATATTATTTGTCCCTATTACTAATCATAATTTTCTTACCTGCATCACTTTGCATTGATTTAAGAAACATTCATGGCGGATATCATTATTTGAATATTCATGGTGATATTAATATTAATTACCATTCCAAATCGTTAACATTTTAATCCACCCTAACTTTTTACGAAGTTGATTGTGATCATTAATATCGATTATTAGTATTAATATTTAATATATTTACTAATATTAATAATTAATTGACTGTTGCTGATATGCACCAGGGGGAGGATGTTACTAACTCAAACATCAAAAAAGATGTTCACTCACCCAATGATATTGCTTCAAATTTCCGTCCAAGAAAGGAATATAGACAGGCAATATTGCTGGGAGTAGACACACACCTGGGATAATGTAATTAATCTTCGGAGGAAGATTGGGATATGATTCTCAATATAGACGTGGCGTGGCGGCGGCTGGCGGCCCCGGATCGCGGGGGGGCGGGTCCCCCCCCCCCGGCGATGGGGGTCCGCCAGCCGCCGGGGGGGCGTGGCGTGGCCGTGGCTACCGGCCCCGGATCGCCGGGGGGCGGGTACCCCGCCGCCCGGCGATGGAGGCTCCCAGTCGTGGGGGCCGTGTTGTGGCATCCTCTTGGGGCCCACAGGTAGGTGGACACTGCCTGTGGTATTCTGAGTAATAATATAGTTATTACACATCAATAATCGATTTTAATAATTCTCAATGGTACTAATAATAGGATTCCATTGTTAATTTTATTATTTTAAGTACCTGATTATACAATCTTAGTATTAATTATTAATATTAGTGTTAATGAACAATAGTATTTGTCCCTATTACTAATCATAATTTTCTTACCTGCATCACTTTGCATTGATTTAAGAAACATTCATGGCGGATATCATTATTTGAATATTCATGGTGATATTAATATTAATTACCATTCCAAATCGTTAACATTTTAATCCACCCTAACTTTTTACAAAGTTGATTGTGATCATTAATATCGATTATTAGTATTAATATTTAATATATTTACTAATATTAATAATTAATTGACTGTTGCTGATATGCACCAGGGGGGAGGATGTTACTAACTCAAACATCAAAAAAGATGTTCACTCACCCAATGATATTGCTTCAAATTTCCGTCCAAGAAAGGAATATAGACAGGCAATATTGCTGGGAGTAGACACACCCTGGGATAATGTAATTAATCTTCGGAGGAAGATTGGGATATGATTCTCAATATAGACGTGGCGTGGCGGCGGCTGGCGGCCCCGGATCGCGGGGGGGCGGGTCCCCCGCCCCACCGGCGATCGGGGTCCGCCAGCCGCCGGGGGGGCGTGGCGTTTCGGCGGCTGGCGGCCCCGGATCGCGGGGGGGCGGGTCCCCCCGGCGATGGGGGTCCGCCAGCCGCCGGGGGGGCGTGGCGTGGCGGCGGCTGGCGGCCCCGGATCGCGGGGGGGCGGGTCCCCCGCCCCCCGGCGATGGGGGTCCGCCAGCCGCCGGGGGGCGTGCGTGGCGGCGGCTGGCGGCCCCGGATCGCGGGGGGGCGGGTCCCCCGCCCCCCGGCGATGGGGGTCCGCCAGCCGCCGGGGGGGCGTGGCGTGGCCGTGGCTGCCGGCCCCGGATCGCCGGGGGGCGGGTACCCCGCCGCCCGGCGATGGAGGCTCCCAGTCGTGGGGGCCGTGTTGTGGCATCCTCTTGGGGCCCACAGGTAGGTGGACACTGCCTGTGGTATTCTGAGTAATAATATATAGTTAGACACATCAATAATCGATTTTAATAATTCTCATTGGTACTAATAATAGGATACCATTGTTAATTTTCATTATTTTAAGTACCTGATTATGCAATCTTAGTATTAATTATTAATATTAGTGTTAATGAACAATATTATTTGTCCCTATTACTAATCATAATTTTCTTACCTGCATCACTTTGCATTGATTTAAGAAACATTGATGGCGGATATCATTATTTGAATATTCATGGGGATATTAATATTAATTACCATTCCAAATCGTTAACATTTTAATCCACCCTAACTTTTAACGAAGTTGATTGTGATCATTAATATCGATTATTAGTATTAATATTTAATATATTTACTAATATTAATAATTAATTGATTGTTGCTGAAATGCACCAGGGGGAGGATGTTACTAATTCAAACATCAAAAAGATGTTCACTCACCCAATGATATTGCTTCAAATTTCCGTCCAAGAAAGGAATATAGACAGGCAATATTGCTGGGAGTAGACACACACCTGCGATAATGTAATTAATCTTCCGGAGGAAGATTGGGATATGATTCTCAATATAGACGTGGCGTGGCGGCGGCTGGCGGCCCCGGATCGCGGGGGGGCGGGTCCCCGCCCCCCGGCGATGGGGGTCCGCCAGCCGCCGGGGGGGCGTGGCGTGGCGGCGGCTGGCGGTCCCGGATCGCGGGGGGGCGGGGGATGGCGGCGGCTGGCGGCCCCGGATCCCGGGGGGGCGGGAACCCCGCCGCCCGGCGATGGAGGCTCCCAGTCGTGGGGGCCGTGTTGTGGCATCCTCTTGGGGCCCACAGGTAGGTGGACACTGCCTGTGGTATTCTGAGTAATAATATAGTTATTACACATCAATAATCGATTTTAATAATTCTCAATGGTACTAATAATAGGATTCCATTGTTAATTTTCATTATTTTAAGTACCTGATTATACAATCTTAGTATTAATTATTAATATTAGTGTTAATGAACAATATTATTTGTCCCTATTACTAATCATAATTTTCTTACCTGCATCACTTTGCATTGATTTAAGAAACATTCATGGCGGATATCATTATTTGAATATTCATGGTGATATTAATTTAATTACCATTCCAAATCGTTAACATTTTAATCCACCCTAACTTTTTACAAGTTGATTGTGATCATTAATATCGATTATTAGTATTAATATTTAATATATTTACTAATATTAATAATTAATTGACTGTTGCTGATATGCACCAGGGGGAGGATGTTACTAACTCAAACATCAAAAAAGATGTTCACTCACCCAATGATATTGCTTCAAATTTCCGTCCAAGAAAGGAATATAGACAGGCAATATTGCTGGGAGTAGACACACACCTGGGATAATGTAATTAATCTTTGGAGGAAGATTGGGATATGATTCTCAATATAGACGTGGCGTGGCAGCGGCTGGCGGCCCCGGATCGCGGTGGGGTGGGTCCCCCGACCCCCCGGCGATGGGGGTGCGCCAGCCGCCGCGGGGCGTGGCGTGGCGGCGGCTGGCGGCCCCGGATCGGGGGGGGCGGGTCCCCCGCCCCCGGCGATGGGGGTCCGCCAGCCGCCGCGGGGCGTGGCGTGGCGTGGCTACGGCTGGGGGCCCCGGATAACGGGGGGCGGGTCCCCCGTGCCCGGCGATGGTGGTCCGCCAGCCGCAGGGGGGCGTGGCGTGGCGGCGGCTGGCGGCCCCGGATCGCGGGGGGGCGGGTCCCCCGCCCCCGGCGATGGGGGTCCGCCAGCCGCCGGGGGGGCGTGGCGTGGCGGCGGCTGGCGGCCCCGGATAGCGGGGGGGCGGGTCCCCCGCCCCCCGGCGATGGGGGTCCGCCAGCCGCCGGGGGGGCGTGGCGTTGGCGGCGGCTGGCGGCCCGGATCGCGGGGGGGCGGGTCCCCCGCCCCCCGGCGATGGCGGTCCGCCAGCCGCCGGCGGGGGGTGGTGTGGCGGCGGGCTGGCGGCCCCGGATCGCGGGGGGCGGGTCCCCGCCCCACGGCGATGGGGGTCCGCCAGCCGCCGGCGGGGGGTGGCGTGGCCGTGGCTGCCGGCCCCGGATCGCCGGGGGGCGGGTACCCCGCCGCCGGCGATGGAGGCTCCCAGTCGTGGGGGCGTGTTGTGGCATCCTCTTGGGGCCCACAGGTAGGTGGACACTGCCTGTGGTATTCTGAGTATAATATAGTTATACACATCAATAATCGATTTTAATAATTCTCATTGGTACTAATAATAGGATACCATTGTTAATTTTCATTATTTTAAGTACCTGATTATGCAATCTTAGTATTAATTATTAATATTAGTGTAATGAACAATATTATTTGTCCCCTATTACTAATCATAATTTTCTTACCTGCATCATTTTGCATTGATTTTAAGAAACATTGATGGCGGATATCATTATTGAATATTCATGGTGATATTAATATTAATTACCATTCCAAATCGTTAACATTTTAATCCACCCTAACTTTTACGAAGTTGATTGTGATCATTAATATCGATTATTAGTATTAATATTTAATATATTTACTAATATTAATAATTAATTGATTGTTGCTGAAATGCACCAGGGGGAGGAGGTTACTAATTCAAACATCAAAAAAGATGTTCACTCACCAATGATATTGCTTCAAATTTCCCGTCCAAGAAAGGAATATAGACAGGCAATATTGCTGGGAGTAGACACACACCTGCGATAATGTAATTAATCTTCCGGAGGAAGATTGGGATATGATTCTCAATATAGACGTTGCGTGGCGGCGGCTGGCGGCCCCGGATCGCGGGGGGGCGGGTCCCCTCCCCCGGCGATGGGGGTCCGCCAGCCGCCGGGGGGCGTGGCGTGGGGGCGGCTGGCCGCCCCGGATCGCGGGGGGGCGGGTCCCCCGCCCCCCGGCGATGGGGGTCCGCCAGCCGCCGGGGGGGCGTGGCGTGGCGGCGGCTGGCGGCCCCGGATCGGGGGGGCGGGTCCCCCGCCCCCCGCGATGGCGGTCCGCCAGCCGCCGGCGGGGGGTGACGTGGCCGTGGCTGCCGGCCCCGGATCGCCGGGGGGCGGGTACCCCGCCGCCCGGCGATGGAGGCTCCCAGTCGTGGGGGCCGTGTTGTGGCATCCTCTTGGGGCCCACAGGTAGGTGGACACTGCCTGTGGTATTCTGAGTAATAATATAGTTATTACACATCAATAATCGATTTTAATAATTCTCATTGGTACTAATAATAGGATACCATTGTTAATTTTCATTATTTTAAGTACCTGATTATGCAATCTTAGTATTAATTATTAATATTAGTGTTAATGAACAATATTATTTGTCCCTATTACTAATCATAATTTTCTTACCTGCATCACTTTGCATTGATTTAAGAAACATTGATGGCGGATATCATTATTTGAATATTCATGGTGATATTAATATTAATTACCATTCCAAATCGTTAACATTTTAATCCACCCTAACTTTTTACGAAGTTGATTGTGATCATTAATATCGATTATTAGTATTAATATTTAAATATTTACTAATATTAATAATTAATTGATTGTTGCTGAAATGCACCAGGGGGAGGATGTTACTAATTCAAACATCAAAAAAGATGTTCACTCACCCAATGATATTGCTTCAAATTTCCGTCCAAGAAAGGAATATAGACAGGCAATATTGCTGGGAGTAGACACACACCTGCGATAATGTAATTAATCTTCCGGAGGAAGATTGGGATATGATTCTCAAATATGACGTTGCGTGGCGGCGGCTGGCGGCCACGGATCGCGGGGGGGCGGGTCCCCCCGCCCCCGGCGATGGGGGGTCCGCCAGCCGCCGGGGGGCGTGGCGTGGCGGCGGGCTGGCAGGTTCCCGGATCGCGGGGGGGCGGGGGATGGCGGCGGCTGGCGGCCCCGGATCCCGGGGGGGGGGCGGGAACCCCCGCCGCAACGGCGATGGAGCGCCCAGTCGTGGGGGCCGTGTTTGTGGCATCCTCTGGGGCCACAGGTAGGTGGACACTGCCTGTGGTATTCTGAGTAATAATATAGTTATACACATCATAATCGATTTTAATAATTCTCAATGGTACTAGTAATAGTATTCCATTGTTAATTTTCATTATTTTAAGTACCCTGATTATACAATTCTTAGTATTAATTATTAATATTAGTGTTAATGAACAATATTATTTGTCCCTATTACTAATCATAATTTTCTTACCTGCATCACTTTGCATTGATTTAAGAAACATTCATGGCGGATATCATTATTTGAATATTCATGGTGATATTAATATTAATTACCATTCCAAATCGTTAACATTTAATCCACCCTAACTTTTTACGAAGTTGATTGTGATCATTAATATCGATTATTAGTATTAATATTTAATATATTTACTAATATTAATAATTAATTGACTGTTGCTGATATGCACCAGGGGGAGGATGTTACTAACTCAAACATCAAAAAAGATGTTTCACTCACCCAATGATATTGCTTCAAATTTCCGTCCAAGAAGGAATATAGACAGGCAATATTGCTGGGAGTAGACACACACCTGGGATAATGTAATTAATCTTCAGGAGGAAGATTGGGATATGATTCTCAATATAGACGTGGCGTGGCGGCGGCTGGCGGCCCCGGATCGCGGGGGGGCGGGTCCCCCGCCCCCCGGCGATGGGGTCCGCCAGCCGCCGGGGGGGCGTGGCGTGGCGGCGGCTGGCGGCCCCGGATCGCGGGGGGGCGGGTCCCCCGCCCCCCGGCGATGGGGGTCCGCCAGCCGCCGGGGGGGCTGGCGTGGCGGCGGCTGGCGGCCCCGGATCGCGGGGGGGCGGGTCCCCCGCCCCCCGGCGATGGGGGTCCGCCAGCCGCCGGGGGGGCGTGGCGTGGCGGCGGCTGGCGGCCCCGGATCGCGGGGGGCGGGTCCCCCGCCCCCCGGCGATGGGGGTCCGCCAGCCGCCGGGGGGGCGTGGCGTGGCCGTGGCTGCCGGCCCCGGATCGCGGGGGGCGGGTACCCCGCCGCCCGGCGATGGAGGCTCCCAGTCGTGGGGGCCGTGTTGTGGCATCCTCTTGGGGCCCACAGGTAGGTGGACACTGCCTGTGGTATTCTGAGTAATAATATAGTTTTACACATCAATAATCGATTTTAATAATTCTCATTGGTACTAATAGGATACCATTGTTAATTTTCATTATTTTAAGTACCTGATTATGCAATCTTAGTATTAATTATTAATATTAGTGTTAATGAACAATATTATTTGTCCCTATTACTAATCATAATTTCTTACCTGCATCACTTTGCATTGATTTAAGAAACATTGATGGCGGATATCATTATTTGAATATTCATGGGGATATTAATATTAATTACCATTCCAAATCGTTAACATTTTAATCCACCCTAAGTTTTTACGAAGTTGATTGTGATCATTAATATCGATTATTAGTATTAATATTTAATATATTTACTAATATTAATAATTAATTGATTGTTGCTGAAATGCACCGGGGAGGATGTTACTAATTCAAACATCAAAAAAGATGTTCACTCACCCAATGATATTGCTTCAAATTTCCGTCCAAGAAAGGAATATAGACAGGCAATATTGCTGGGAGTAGACACACACCTGCGATAATGTAATTAATCTTCCGGAGGAAGATTGGGATAGGATTCTGAATATAGACGGCTGGCGGCGGCTGGCGGCCCGGATCGCGGGGGGCGGCCCCCCGGCGATGGGGTCCGCCAGCCGCCGGGGGCGTGGCGTGGCGGCGGCTGGCGGCCCGGATCGCGGGGGGCGGGTCCCCGCCCCCCGGCGATGGGGTCCGCCAGCCGCCGGGGGGCGTGGCGTGGCGGCGGCTGGCGGCCCGGATCGCGGGGGGGCGGGACCCCGCCCCCCGGCGATGGGGGTCCGCCAGCCGCCGGGGGGGCGTGGCGTGGCGGCGGCTGGCGGCCCCGGATCGGGGGGGGCGCGTCCCCCGCCCCCCGGCGATGGGGGTCCGCCAGCCGCCGGGGGGCGTGGCGTGGCGGCTGGCGGCCCCGGATCGCGGGGGGGAGGGTCCCCCGCCCCCGGCGATGGGGGTCCGCCAGCCGCCGGGGGGGCGTGGCGTGGCGGCGGCTGGCGGCCCCGGATCGCGGGGGGGCGGGTCCCCCGCCCCCGACGATGGGGGTCCGCCAGCCGCCGGGGGGGCGTGGCGTGGCGGCGGCTGGCGGCCCCGGATCGCGGGGGGCGGGTCCCCGCCGGCGATGGGGGGTCCGCCAGCCGCCGGGGGGCGTGGCGTGGCGGCGGCTGGCGGCCCCGGTCCCGGGGGGGCGGGTCCCTCGCCCCCGGCGATGGGGGTCCGCCAGCCGCCGGGGGGGCGTGGCGTGGCCGTGGCTGCCGGCCCCGGATCGCGGGGGGGCGGGTACCCCGCCGCCCGGCGATGGAGGCTCCCAGTCGTGGGGGCCGTGTTGTGGCATCCTCTTGGGGCCCACAGGTAGGTGGACACTGCCTGTGGTATTCTGAGTAATAATATAGTTATTACACATCAATAATCGATTTTAATAATTCTCATTGGTACTAATAGGATACCATTGTTAATTTTCATTATTTTAAGTACCTGATTATGCAATCTTAGTATTAATTATTAATATTAGTGTTAATGAACAATATTATTTGTCCCTAGTACTAATCATAATTTTCTTACCTGCATCACTTTGCATTGATTTAAGAAACATTCATGGCGGATATCATTATTTGAATATTCATGGGATATTATATTAATTACCATTCCAAATCGTTAACATTTTAATCCACCCTAACTTTTTACAAAGTTGTGTGATCATTAATATCGATTATTAGTATTAATATTTAATATATTTACTAATATTAATAATTAATTGACTGTTGCTGATATGCACCAGGGGGAGGATGTTACTAACTCAAACATCAAAAAGATGTTCACTCACCCAATGATATTGCTTCAAATTTCCGTCCAAGAAAGGAATATAGACAGGCAATATTGCTGGAGTAGACACACACCTGGGATAATGTAATTAATCTTCCGGAGGAAGATTGGGATATGATTCTCAATATAGACGTGGCGTGGCGGCGGCTGGCGGCCCCGGATCGGGGGGGCGGGTCCCCCGCCCCCGGCGATGGGGTCCGCCAGCCGCCGGGGGGGCGTGGCGTGGCGGCGGCTGGCGGCCCCGGATCGGGGGGGGCGGGACCCCGCCCCCGGCGATGGGGGTCCGCCAGCCGGGGGGGGCGTGCGTGGCGGCGGCTGGCGGCCCCGGATCGCGGGGGGGCGGGTCCCCCGCCCCCCGGCGATGGGGGTCCGCCAGCCGCCGGGGGGCGTGGCGTGGCGGCGGCTGGCGGCCCGGATCGCGGGGGGGCGGGTCCCCGCCCCCCGGCGATGGGGGTCCGCCAGCCGCCGGGGGGGCGTGCCGTGGGGCGGCTGGCGGCCCCGGATAGCGGGGGGGCGGGTCCCCCGCCCCCCGGCGATGGGGGTCCGCCAGCCGCCGGGGGGGCGGCGTGGCGGCGGCTGGCGGCCCGGATCGGGGGGGGCGGGTCCCCCGCCCCCGGCGATGGGGTCCGCCAGCCGCCGGCGGGGGGGTGGGTGTGGCGGCGGCTGGCGGCCCCGGATCGCGGGGGGGCGGGTCCCCCGCCCCCGGCGATGGGGGTCCGCCAGCCGCAGGGGGGCGTGGCGTGGCGGCGGCTGGCGGCCCCGGATCGGGGGGGCGGGTCCCCCGCCCCCCGGCGATGGGGGTCCGCCAGCCGCGGGGGGGCGTGGCGTGGGGCGGCTGGCGGCCCCGGATCCGGGGGGCGGGTCCCCGCCCCCCGGCGATGGGGGTCCGCCAGCCGCCGGGGGGGCGTGGCGGGGGCGGCTGGCGGCCCCGGATAGCGGGGGGCGGGTCCCCCGCCCCCGGCGATGGGGGTCCGCCAGCCGCCGGGGGGGCTGGCGTGGCGGCGGCTGGCGGCCCCGGATCGCGGGGGGCGGGTCCCCCGCCCCCCGGCGATGGCGGTCCGCCAGCCGCCGGCGGGGGGTGGTGTGGCGGCGGCTGGCGGCCCCGGATCGCGGGGGGGCGGGTCCCCCG
Organism: Rhinopithecus roxellana; assembly: GCF_007565055.1. Lineage (NCBI taxonomy): Eukaryota > Metazoa > Chordata > Mammalia > Primates > Cercopithecidae > Rhinopithecus > Rhinopithecus roxellana. Next base: position 10,175 of record NW_022142927.1, on the reverse strand, counting down.
CCCCACGGCGATGGGGGTCCGCCAGCCGCCGGGGGGGGTGGCGTGGCCGTGGCTGCCGGCCCCGGATCGCCGGGGGGCGGGTACCCCGCCGCCCGGCGATGGAGGCTCCCAGTCGTGGGGGCCGTGTTGTGGCATCCTCTTGGGGCCCACAGGTAGGTGGACACTGCCTGTGGTATTCTGAGTAATAATATAGTTATTACACATCAATAATCGATTTAATAATTCTCATTGGTACTAATAATAGGATACCATTGTTAATTTTCATTATTTTAAGTACCTGATTATGCAATCTTAGTATTAATTATTAATATTAGTGTTAATGAACAATATTATTTGTCCCTATTACTAATCATAATTTTCTTACCTGCATCACTTTGCATTGATTTAAGAAACATTGATGGCGGATATCATTATTTGAATATTCATGGTGATATTAATATTCATTACCATTCCAAATCGTTAACATTTTAATCCACCCTAACTTTTTACGAAGTTGATTGTGATCATTAATATCGATTATTAGTATTAATATTTAATATATTTACTAATATTAATAATTAATTGATTGTTGCTGAAATGCACCAGGGGGAGGATGTTACTAATTCAAACATCAAAAAGATGTTCACTCACCCAATGATATTGCTTCAAATTTCCGTCCAAGAAAGGAATATAGACAGGCAATATTGCTGGGAGTAGACACACACCTGCGATAATGTAATTAATCTTCCGGAGGAAGATTGGGATATGATTCTCAATATAGACGTTGCGTGGCGGCGGCTGGCGGCCCCGGATCGCGGGGGGGCGGGTCCCCCGCCCCCCGGCGATGGGGTCCGCCAGCCGCGGGGGGGCGTGGCGTGGCGGCGGCTGGCGGTCCCGGATCGCGGGGGGGGGGGATGGCGGCGGCTGGCGGCCCCGGATCCCGGGGGGGCGGGAACCCGCCGCACGGCGATGGAGGCTCCCAGTCTGGGGGCCGTGTTGTGGCATCCTCTTGGGGCCCACAGGTAGGTGGACACTGCCTGTGGTATTCTGAGTAATAATATAGTTATTACCATCAATAATCGATTTTAATAATTCACAATGGTACTAATAATAGGATTCCATTGTTAATTTTCATTATTTTAAGTACCTGATTATACAATCTTAGTATTAATTATTAATATTAGTGTTAATGAACAATATTATTTGTCCCTATTACTAATCATAATTTTCTTACCTGCATCACTTTGCATTGATTTAAGAAACATTCATGGCGGATATCATTATTTGAATATTCATGGTGATATTAATATTAATTACCATTCCAAATCGTTAACATTTTAATCCACCCTAACTTTTTACGAAGTTGATTGTGATCATTAATATCGATTAGTATAGTATTATATATTTAATAATATTATAATAATTAATTGATTGTTGCTGAAATGCACCAGGGGGAGGATGTTACTAATTCAAACATCAAAAAAGATGTTCACTCACCCAATGATATTGCTTCAAATTTCCGTCCAAGAAAGGAATATAGACAGGCAATATTGCTGGGAGTAGACACACACCTGCGATAATGTAATTAATCTTCCGGAGGAAGATTGGGATATGATTCTCAATATAGACGTGCGTGGCGGCGGCTGGCGGCCCCGGATCGGGGGGGGCGGGTCCCCCGCCCCCCGGCGATGGGGGTCCGCCAGCCGCCGGGGGGGCGTGGCGTGGCGGCGGCTGGCGGTCCCGGATCGCGGGGGGGCGGGGGATGGCGGCGGCTGGCGGCCCCGGATCCCGGGGGGCGGGAACCCCGCCGCCCGGCGATGGAGGCTCCCAGTCGTGGGGGCCGTGTTGTGGCATCCTCTTGGGGCCCACAGGTAGGTGGACACTGCCTGTGGTATTCTGAGTAATAATATAGTTATTACACATCAATAATCGATTTTAATAATTCACAATGGTACTAATAATAGGATTCCATTGTTAATTTTCATTATTTTAAGTACCTGATTATACAATCTTAGTATTAATTATTAATATTAGTGTTAATGAACAATATTATTTGTCCCTATTACTAATCATAATTTTCTTACCTGCATCACTTTGCATTGATTTAAGAAACATTCATGGCGGATATCATTATTTGAATATTCATGGGATATTAATATTAATTACCATTCCAAATCGTTAACATTTTAATCCACCCTAACTTTTTACAAAGTTGATTGTGATCATTAATATCGATTATTAGTATTAATATTTAATATATTTACTAATATTAATATTAATTGACTGTTGCTGATATGCACCAGGGGGAGGATGTTACTAACTCAAACATCAAAAAAGATGTTCACTCACCCAATGATATTGCTTCAAATTTCCGTCCAAGAAAGGAATATAGACAGGCAATATTGCTGGGAGTAGACACACACCTGGGATAATGTAATTAATCTTCAGGAGGAAGATTGGGATATGATTCTCAATATAGACGTGGCGGCGGCTGGCGGCGGATCGCGGGGGGGCGGGTCCCCCGCCCCCGGCGATGGGGGTCCGCCAGCCGCGGGGGGGCGTGGCGCGGCTGGCGGCCCGGATCGCGCCCGCCCCCGGCGATGGGGTCCGCCAGCCGCCGGGGGGCGTGGCGGGCGGCGGCTGGCGGCCCCGGATCGCGGGGGGGCGGGTCCCCGCCCCCCGGCGATGGGGGTCCGCCAGCCGCCGGGGGGGCGTGGCGTGGCGGCGGCTGGCGGCCCCGGATCGCGGGGGGCGGGTCCCCCGCCCCCCGGCGATGGGGGTCCGCCAGCCGCCGGGGGGGCGTGGCGTGGCGGCGGCTGGCGGCCCCGGATCGGGGGGGCGGGTCCCCCGCCCCCGGCGATGGGGGTCCGCCAGCCGCCGGGGGGCGTGGCGTGGCGGCGGCTGGCGGCCCCGGATCGCGGGGGGCGGGTCCCCCGCCCCCGGCGATGGGGGTCCGCCAGCCGCCGGGGGGCGTGGCGTGCGGCGGCTGGCGGCCCCGGATCGCGGGGGGGCGGGTCCCCCGCCCCCCGGCGATGGGGGTCCGCCAGCCGCCGGGGGGGCGTGGCGTGGCGGCGGCTGGCGGCCCCGGATCGCGGGGGGGCGGGTCCCCCGCCCCCCGGCGATGGGGGTCCGCCAGCCGCCGGGGGGGCGTGGCGTGGCGGGGCTGGCGGCCCCGGATCGCGGGGGGGCGGGTCCCCCGCCCCCGGCGATGGGGGTCCGCCAGCCGCCGGGGGGGCGTGGCGTGGCGGCGGCTGGCGGCCCCGGATCGCGGGGGGGCGGGTCCCCCGCCCCCGGCGATGGGGGTCCGCCAGCCGCCGGGGGGGGTGGCGTGGCGGCGGCTGGCGGCCCCGGATCGCGGGGGGGCGGGTCCCCCGCCCCCGGCGATGGGGGTCCGCCAGCCGCCGGGGGGGCGTGGCGTGGCGGCGGCTGGCGGCCCCGGATCGGGGGGGCGGGTCCCCCGCCCCCGGCGATGGGGGTCCGCCAGCCGCGGGGGGGCGTGGCGTGGCGGCGGCTGCGGCCCGGATCGCGGGGGGGCGGGTCCCCCGCCCCCGGCGATGGGGGTCCGCCAGCCGCCGGGGGCGTGGCGTGGCGGCGGGCGGCGGCCCCGGAGCGGGGGGGGCGGGTCCCCCGCCCCCCGGCGATGGGGTCCGCCAGCCGCCGGGGGGGCGTGGCGTGGCGGCGGCTGGCGGCCCCGGATCGCGGGGGGGCGGGTCCCCCGCCCCCCGGCGATGGGGGTCCGCCAGCCGCCGGGGGGGCGTGGCGTGGCTGCGGCTGGCGGTCCCGGATCGCGGGGGGGCGGGGGATGGCGGCGGCTGGCGGCCCCGGATCCCGGGGGGGCGGGAACCCCGCCGCCGGCGATGGAGGCTCCCAGTCGTGGGGGCCGTGTTGTGGCATCCTCTTGGGGCCCACAGGTAGGTGGACACTGCCTGTGGTATTCTGAGTAATAATATAGTTATTACACATCAATAATCGATTTTAATAATTCCAATGGTACTAATAATAGGATCCATTGTTAATTTTCATTATTTTAAGTACCTGATTACAATCTTAGTATTAATTATTAATATTAGTGTTAATGAACAATATTATTTGTCCCTATTACTAATCATAATTTCTTACCTGCATCACTTTGCATTGATTTAAGAAACATTCATGGCGGATATCATTATTTGAATATTCATGGTGATATTAATATTAATTACCATTCCAAATCGTTAACATTTAATCCACCCTAACTTTTTACAAGTTGATTGTGATCATTAATATCGATTATTAGTATTAATATTTATAATATTTACTAATATTAATAATTAATTGACTGTTGCTGATATGCACCAGGGGGAGGATGTTACTAACTCAAACATCAAAAAAGATGTTCACTCACCCAATGATATTGCTTCAAATTTCCGTCCAAGAAAGGAATATAGACAGGCAATATTCCTGGGAGTAGACACACACCTGGGATAATGTAATTAATCTTCTGGAGGAAGATTGGGATATGATTCTCAATATAGACGTGGCGTGGCGGCGGCTGGCGGCCCGGATCGCGGGGGGGCGGGTCCCCCGCCCGGCGATGGGGGTCCGCCAGCCGCCGGGGGGCGTGGCGTGGCGGCGGCTGGCGGCCCCGGATCGCGGGGGGCGGGTCCCCCGGCCCCCGGCGATGGGGGTCCGCCAGCCGCCGGGGGGCGTGGCGTGGCGGCGGCTGGCGGCCCCGGATCGCGGGGGGGCGGGTCCCCCGCCCCCCGGCGATGGGGGTCCGCCAGCCGGGGGGGGCGTGGCGTGGCGGCGGCTGGCGGCCCCGGATCGCGGGGGGGCGGGTCCCCCGCCCCCCGGCGATGGGGGTCCGCCAGCCGCCGGGGGGGGGTGGGCGTGGGGGGCTGGCGGCCCCGGATCGGGGGGGCGGGTCCCCCGCCCCCCGGCGATGGGGTCCGCCAGCCGCCGGGGGGGCGTGGCGTGGCGGCGGCTGGCGGCCCCGGATCGGGGGGGCGGGTCCCCCGCCCCCCGGCGATGGCGGTCCGCCAGCCGCCGGGGGGGGTGGTGTGGCGGCGGCTGGCGGCCCGGATCGCGGGGGGGCGGGTCCCCCGCCCCCACGGCGATGGGGTCCGCCAGCCGCCGGCGGGGGGGTGGCGTGGCCGGGCTGCCGGCCCCGGATCGCCGGGGGGCGGGTACCCCGCCGCCCGGCGATGGAGGCTCCCAGTCGTGGGGCCGTGTTGTGGCATCCTCTTGGGGCCCCAGGTAGGTGGACATGCCTGTGGTATTCTGAGTAATATAGTTATTACACATCAATAATCGATTTTAATTCTCATTGGTACTAATAATAGGATACCATTGTTAATTTCATTATTTTAAGTACCTGATTATGCAATCTTAGTATTAATTATTAATATTAGTGTTAATGAACAATATTATTTGTCCCTATTACTAATCATAATTTTCTTACCTGCATCATTTTGCATTGATTTAAGAAACATTGATGGCGGATATCATTATTTGAATATTCATGGTGATATAATATTAATTACCATTCCAAATCGTTAATTTTAATCCACCCTAACTTTTTACGAAGTTGATTGTGATCATTAATATCGATTATTAGTATTAATATTTAATATATTTACTAATATTAATAATTAATTGATTGTTGCTGAATGCACCAGGGGGAGGATGTTACTAATTCAAACATCAAAAAGATGTTCACTCACCCAATGATATTGCTTCAAATTTCCGTCCAAGAAAGGAATATAGACAGGCAATATTGCTGGGAGTAGACACACACCTGCGATAATGTAATTAATCTTCCGGAGGAAGATTGGGATATGATTCTCATAAGACGTTGCGTGGCGGCGGCTGGCGGCCCGGATCGCGGGGGGGGGTCCCCTCCCCCCGGCGATGGGGTCCGCCAGCCGCCGGGGGGGCGTGGCGTGGGGGCGGCTGGCCGCCCCGGATCGCGGGGGGGCGGGTCCCGCCCCCGGCGATGGGGGTCCGCCAGCCGCCGGGGGGGCGTGGCGTGGCGGGCTGGCGCCCCGGATCGGGGGGGCGGGGATGGCGGCGGCTGGCGCCCCGGATCCCGGGGGGGCGGGAACCCCGCCGCACGGCGATGGAGGCTCCCAGTCGTGGGGGCCGTGTTGTGGCATCCTCTTGGGGCCCACAGGTAGGTGGACACTGCCTGTGGATTCTGAGTAATAATATAGTTATTACACATCAATAATCGATTTTAATAATTCTCAATGGTATAATAATAGGATTCCATTGTTAATTTTCATTATTTAAGTACCTGATTATACAATCTTAGTATTAATATAATATTAGTGTTATGAACAATATCATTTGTCCCTATTACTAATCATAATTTTCTTACCTGATCACTTGCATTGATTTAAGAAACATTCATGGCGGATATCATTATTTGAATATCATGGTGATATTAATATTAATTACCATTCCAAATCGTTAACATTTTAATCCACCCTAACTTTTTACGAAGTGATTGTGATCATTAATATCGATATTAGTATTAATATTTAATATATTTACTATATTAATAATTAATTGACTGTTGCTGATATGCACCAGGGGGAGGATGTTACTAACTCAAACATCAAAAAGATGTTCACTCACCCAATGATATTGCTTCAAATTTCCGTCCAAGAAAGGAATATAGACAGGCAATATTGGCTGGGAGTAGACACACACCTGGGATAATGTAATTATCTAGGAGGAAGATTGGGATATGATCTCAATATAGACGTGGCGTGGCGGCGGCTGGCGGCCCGGATCGCGGGGGGGCGGGTCCCCCGCCCCCCGGCGATGGGGGTCCGCCAGCCGCCGGGGGGGCGTGGCGTGGCGACGGCTGGCGGCCCCGGATCGCGGGGGGGGGTCCCCCGCCCCCCGGCGATGGGGGTCCGCCAGCTGCCGGGGGGCTGGCGTGGCGGCGGTGGCGGCCCCAGATCGCGGGGGGGCGGTCCCCCGCCCCGGCGATGGGGGTCCGCCAGCCCGCCGGGGGGGCGTGGCGTGTCGGCGGCTGGCGGCCCCGGATCGCGGGGGGGCGGGACCCCGCCCCCCGCGATGGGGTCCGCCAGCCGCCGGGGGGCGTGGCGGGGCGGCGGGCGGCCCCGGATCGCGGGGGGCGGGTCCCCCGCCCCCCGGCGATGGGGGTCCGCCAGCCGCCGGGGGGGCGGGCGTGGCGGCGGCTGGCGGCCCGATCGCGGGGGGCGGGTCCCCCGCCCCCCGGCGATGGGGGTCCGCCAGCCGCCGGGGGGCGTGGCGTGGCGGCGGCTGGCGGCCCCGGATCGGGGGGGGCGGGTCCCCCGCCCCCCGCGATGGGGGTCCGCCAGCCGCCGGGGGGCGTGGCGTGGCGGCGGCGGGCGGCCCCGACGGGGGGGCGGGTCCCCCGCCCCCAACGATGGGGTCCGCCAGCCGCCGGGGGGGGTGGCGTGGCTGGCGGCGGCGGCCCGGATCGCGGGGGGCGGGTCCCCCGCCCCCCGGCGATGGGGGTCCGCCAGCCGCCGGGGGGGCGTGGCGTGGCGGCGGCTGGCGGCCCCGGATCGCGGGGGGGCGGGTCCCCCGCCCCCCGGCGATGGGGTCCGCCAGCCGCCGGGGGGGCGTGGCGTGGCGGCGGCTGGCGGCCCCGGATCGGCGGGGGGGGTCCCCCGCCCCCCGACGATGGGGTCCGCCACCGCGGGGGGCGTGTCGTGGCGGCGGCTGGCGGCCCCGGATCGCGGGGGGGCGGATCCCCCGCCCCCCGGCTATGGGGGTCCGCCAGCCGCCGGGGGGGCGTGGCGTGGGCGGTGGCGGCCCGGATCGCGGGGGGGCTGGTCCCCCGCCCCCCGGCGATGGGGGTCCGCCAGCCGCGGGGGGGGCTTGGCGTGGCCGTGGCTGCGGCCCCGGATCGCGGGGGCGGGTACCCCGCCGCCCGGCGATGGAGGCTCCCAGTCGTGGGGCCGTGTTGTGGCATCCTCTTGGGCCCACAGGTAGGTGGACACTGCCTGTGGTATTCTGAGTAATAATATAGTTATTACACATCAATAATCGCTTTTAATAATTATCATTGGTACTAATAGGATACCATTGTTAATTTTCATTTTTAAGTACCTGATTATGCAATCTTAGTATTTTATTAATATTAGGTTAATGAACAAATTATTTGTCCCTAGTACTAATCATTTTTCTTACCTGCATCACTTTGCATTGATTTAACATTGATGGCGGATATCATTATTTGAATATTCATGGGATATTAATTAATTACCATTCCAAATCGTTAACATTTTAATCCACCCTAACTTTTACGAAGTTGATTGTGATCATTAATTCGATTATTAGTATTAATTTTAATATAGTATATTAATAATTAATTGATTGTTGCTGAAATGCACCAGGGGGAGGATGTTACTAATTCAAACATCAAAAAAGATGTTCACTCACCAATGAGATTGCTTCAAATTTCCGTCCAAGAAAGGAATATAGACAGGCAATATTGCTGGGAGTAGACACACACTGCGATAATGTAATTAATCTTCCGGAGGAAGATTGGGATATGATTCTCAATATAGCAGTGGCGTGGCGGCGGCTGGCGGCCCCGGATCGCGGGGGGGCGGTCCCCCGCCCCCGGCGATGGGGGTCCCCAGCCAGCCGCGGGGGGGGCGTGGCGTGGCGGCGGCTGGCGGCCCGGATCGCCGGGGGGGGCGGGTCCCCGCCCCGCGATGGGGGTCGCCAGCCGCCGGGGGGGCGTGGCGTGGCGGCGGCTGGCGGCCCCGGATCGCGGGGGGGCGGGTCCCCGCCCCCCGGCGATGGGGGTCCGCCAGCCGCCGGGGGGGCGTGGCGTGGCCGTGGCTGCCGGCCGGATCGCCGGGGGCGGGTACCCCGCCGCCCGCGATGGAGGCTCCCAGTCGGGGGGCCGTGTTGTGGCATCCTCTTGGGGCCCACAGGAGGTGGACACTGCCTGTTGGTATTCTGAGTAATAATAGTTATTACACATCAATAATCGATTTTAATAATTCACAATGGTACTAATAATAGGATTCCATGTTAATTTTCATTATTTTAAGTACCTGATTATACAATCTTAGTATTTTTTAATATTAGTGTTAATGAACAATTGATTTTGCCTAGTACTAATCATAATTTTCTTCCTGCATCACTTTGCTTGATTTAAGAAACATTCATGGCGGATATCATTATTTGAAATTCTGGGATATTAATATGAATTACCATTCCAAATCGTTAACTTTTAATCCACCCTAACCTTTTTACAAGTTGATTGTGATCATTAATATCGATTATTAGTATTAATATTTAATATTTTATTTAATTAATTGACTGTTGCTGATATGCACCAGGGGGAGGTGTACTAACTCAAACATCAAAAAAGATGTTCACTCACCCAATGATATTGCTTCAATTTCCGTCCAAGAAAGGAAATAGACAGGCAATATTGCTGGGAGTAGACACACACCTGGGATAATGTAATTAAATCTTCCGGAGGAAGATTGGGATATGATTCTCAATATAGACGTGGCGTGGCGGCGGCTGGCGGCCCCGGATCGCGGGGGGGCGGGTCCCCGCCCCCCGGCGATGGGGTCCGCCAGCCGCCGGGGGGCGTGGCGTGGCGGCGGCTGGCGGCCCCGGATCGCGGGGGGCGGGACCCCGCCCACCGGCGATGGGGGTACGCCCAGCCGCCGGGGGGCGTGGCGTGGAGGCGGCTGGCGGCCCGGATCGCGGGGGGGCGGGTCCCCGCCCCCCGGCGATGGGGGTCCGCCAGCCGCCGGGGGTGTGCGTGGCGGCGGCTGGCGGCCCGGATCGCGGGGGGGCGGGTCCCCCGCCCCCCGGCGATGGCGGTCCGCCAGCCGCCGGCGGGGGGTGGTGTGGCGGCGGCTGGCGGCCCCGGATCAGGGGGGGCGGTCCCCGCCCCACGGCGATGGGGGTCCGCCAGCCGCCGGCGGGGGTGGCGTGGCCGTGGCTGCCGGCCCGGATCGCCGGGGGGCGGGTACCCCGCGCCCGGCGATGGAGGCTCCCAGTCGTGGGGGCCGTGTTGTGGCATCCTCTTGGGCCCACAGGTAGGTGGACACTGCCTGTGGTATTCTGAGTAATAATATAGTATACACATCAATAATCGATTTTATATTCTGGTACTAATAATAGGATACATTGTTAATTTTCCTTATTTTAAGTACTGATTATGCAATCTTAGTATTAAT
>NW_022142926.1:0-15032 GCF_007565055.1 Rhinopithecus roxellana | reverse complement strand
GTGGCGGCGGCTGGCGGCCCCGATCGCGGGGGGCGGGTCCCCCGCCCCCCGGCGATGGGGGTCCGCCAGCCGCCGGGGGGCGTGGCGTGCGGCGGCTGGCGGCCCGGATCGCGGGGGGGCGGGTCCCCCGCCCCCCGGCGGGGGGTCCGCCAGCCGCCGGGGCGTGGCGTGGCGGCGGCTGGCGGCCCCGGATCGCGGGGGGCGGGTCCCCCGCCCCCCGGCGATGGGGGTCCGCCAGCCGCCGGGGGGGCGTGGCGTGGCGGCGGCTGGCGGCCCCGGATCGCGGGGGCGGGTCCCCCCCCCCGGCGATGGGGGTCCGCCAGCCGCCGGGGGGGGCGCGTGGCGGCGGCTGGCGCCCCGGATCGCGGGGGGCGGGCCCCGCCCCCCGGCGATGGGGGTCCGCCAGCCGCGGGGGGCGTGCGGCGGCGGCGGCCCGGCGGGGGCGGCCCCGCACCCGGCGATGGGGTCGCCACCGCCGGCGGGGGTGGCGTGGCGGCGTCTTGGCGCCCACAAGTAGGTGGACACGCCTGTGGTATTCTGAGTAATAATATAGTTATTACACATCAATGATCGATTTTAATAATTCTCAATTGTACTAATAATTGGATACTATGTTAAATTTCATTATTTAAGTACCTGATGAGGCAATCTTAGTATAATATTAATATAATATTAATGAACAATTATTAGTCCCTAATACTAATCAAAATTTTCTTCCCTGCATCACTTTGTATTGATTAGGTAACATTCATGGCGGATATCATTATTTGAATATTCGTGGTGATATTAATATTAATTACCTTTCCAAATCGTTAACATTTTAATCCACCATAAATTTTTACGAGGTTTATTGTGATCATTAATATCGATTAGATTAATATTTAATATATATGAATATTAATAATAATTGATTGTTGCTGATATCCACCAGGGGGAGGATGTTACCCTTAAAACATCACAAAATGTTCCTCACCCAATGATATTACATCAAATTTCCGTCCAAGAAGGGAATATAGACAGGCAAATGGCTGGGAGTAGACACACACTGGGATGATGTAATCATCTTCAGGAGGAAGATTGCGATATGATTCCCAATATAGACGTGGCGTGGCGGCGGCTGGCCGCCCCGGATCGCGGGGGGGCGGGTCCCCCGCCCCCCGGCGATGGGGGTCCGCCAGCCGCCGGGGGGGCGTGGCGTGGCGGCGGCTGGCGGCCCCATCGCGGGGGGCCCCCGCCCCCCGGCGATGGGGGTCCGCCAGCCGCCGGGGGGGTGGCGTGGCGGCGGCTGGCGGCCCCGGATCGCGGGGGGGCGGGTCCCCCGCCCCCCGGCGATGGGGGTCCGCCAGCCGCCGGGGGGGCGTGGCGTGGCGGCGGCTGGCGGCCCCGGATCGCGGGGGGGCGGGTCCCCGCCCCCCGGCGATGGGGGTCCGCCAGCCGCCGGGGGGGCGTGGCGTGGCGGCGGCTGGCGGCCCCGGATCGCGGGGGGGCGGGTCCCCGCCCCCCGGCGATGGGGGTCCGCCAGCCGCCTGCGGGGTGGGGCGTGGCGTGGCGGCGGCTGGCGGCCCCGGAGTCGCTGGGGGGGGGCGGGTCCCCCGCCCCCTGCGAAATGGTGTTCCGCCAGCCAGGCCGGGGGGCGTGGCGTGGCGGCGGCTGGCGGCCCCGGATCGCGGGGGGGTGGCGGTGTCCCCCGCCCCCGGCGATGGGGGTCCGCCAGCCGCCGGCGGGGGGTGGCGTGGCGGCGGCTGGCGGCCCGGATCGCGTGGGGGGGCGGGTCCCCGCCCCCCGGCGATGGGGCGTCCGCCAAGCCGCCGCGGGGGCGTGGCGTGTGCGGCGGCTGGCGGGCCCCGGATCGCTGGGGGGCGGGTCCACCGCCCCCGGGCCTATGGGGGTGCCGCACACGCCGTCGGGGGGGCTTGGCGTGGCGGGCGGCTGGCGGCCCCGGATCCTCTGGGGAGCGGGTCGCCCAGCCCCCTGCGTTTGGGGGTCCGCCAGCCGCCGGTGGGGCGTGCGTGGCGGCGGCTGGCGGCCCCGGATCGCGGGGGGGCGGGTCCCCCGCCCCCCGGCGATGGGGGTCCGCCAGCCGCCGGGGGGGCGGGCCGGTTGGCGGCGGCTGGCGGCCCCGGATCGCGGGGGGGCGGGTCCCCCGCCCCCCGGCGATGGGGGGTCCGCCAGCCGCCGGGGGGGCGTGGCGTGGCGGCGGCTGGCGGCCCCGGATCGCGGGGGGGGCGGGTCCCCCGCCCCCCGGCGATGGGGGGTCCGCCAGCCGCCGGGGGCGTGGCGTGGCGGCGGCTGGCGGCCCCGGATCGCGGGGGGGCGGGCCCCCCGCACCCGGCGATGGGGGTCCGCCAGCCGCCGGCGGGGGTGGCGTGTCGGCGTCTTGGCGCCCACAAGTAGGTGGACACTGCCTGTGGTATTCTGAGTAATAATATAGTTATTACACACAATGATCGATTTTAATAATTCTCAATTGTACTAATAATTGGATACTATTGTTAAATTTCATTATTTTAAGTACCTGATGATGCCATCTTAGTATTAATTATTAATATTAATATTAATGAACATATTATTAGTCCCTAATACTAATCAAAATTTTCTTCCCTGCATCACTTTGTATTGATTTAGGTAACATTCATGGCGGATATCATTATTTGAATATTCGTGGTGATATTAATATTAATTACCTTTCCAAATCGTTAACATTTTAATCCACCATAAATTTTTACGAGGTTTATTGTGATCATTAATATCGATTATTAGTATTAATATTTAATATATATGAATATTAATAATTAATTGATTGTTGCTGATATCCACCAGGGGGAGGATGTTACTACTTAAAACATCACAAAAGATGTTCACTCACCCAATGATATTACATCAAATTTCCGTCCAAGAAGGGAATATAGACAGGCAAAATGGCTGGGAGTAGACACACACCTGGGATGATGTAATCAATCTTCAGGAGGAAGATTGCGATATGATTCCCAATATAGACGTGGCGTGGCGGCGGCTGGCGGCCCCGGATCGCGGGGGGGCGGGTCCCCCGCCCCCCGGCGATGGGGGTCCGCCAGCCGCCGGGGGGGGCCGTGGCGTGGCGGCGGCTGGCGGCCCCGGAATCGCGGGGGGGGCGGGGTCCCCCGCCCCCCGGCGATGGGGGTCCGCCAGCCGCCGGGGGGGCGTGGCGTGGCGGCGGCTGGCGGCCCGGATCGCGGGGGGGCGGGTCCCCCGCCCCCCGGCGATGGGGGTCCGCCAGCCGCCGGGGGGGCGTGGCGTGGCGGCGGCTGGCGGCCCCGGATCGCGGGGAGGCGGGTCCCCCGCCCCCGGCGATGGGGGTCCGCCAGCCGCCGGGGGGGCGTGGCGTGGCGGGCGGCTGCGCCCCGGATCGCGGGGGGGCGGTCCCCCGCCCCCCGGCGATGGGGTTCCGCCGCCGCCGGGGGGCGTGGCGTGGCGGCGGCTGGCGGCCCCGGATCGCGGGGGGGCGGTCCCCCGCCCCCGGCGATGGGGGTCCGCCAGCCGCCGGGGGGGCGTGGCGTGGCGGCGGCTGGCGGCCCCGGATCGCGGGGGGGCGGGTCCCCCGCCCCCCGGCGATGGGGGTCCGCCAGCCGCCGGGGGGGCGTGGCGTGGCGGCGGCTGGCGGCCCCGGATCGCGGGGGGGCGGGTCCCCCGCCCCCGCGATGGGGGTCCGCCAGCCGCCGGGGGGGCGTGGCGTGGCGGCGGCTGGCGGCCCCGGATCGCGGGGGGGCGGGTCCCCCGCCCCCCGGCGATGGGGGTCCGCCAGCCGCCGGGGGGGGCGTGGCGTGGCGGCGGCTGGCGGCCCCGGATCGCGGGGGGGCGGGTCCCCGCCCCCCGGCGATGGGGGTCCGCCAGCCGCCGGGGGGGCGTGGCGTGGCGGCGGCTGGCGGCCCCGGATCGCGGGGGGGCGGGTCCCCCGCCCCCCGGCGATGGGGGTCCGCCAGCCGCCGGGGGGGCGTGGCGTGGCGGCGGCTGGCGGCCCCGGATCGCGGGGGGGCGGGTCCCCCGCCCCCCGGCGATGGGGGTCCGCCAGCCGCCGGGGGGGTGGCGTGGCGGCGGCTGGCGGCCCCGGATCGCGGGGGGCGGGTCCCCCGCCCCCGGCGATGGGGGTCCGCCAGCCGCCGGGGGGGCGTGGCGTGGCGGCGGCTGGCGGCCCCGGATCGCGGGGGGCGGGTCCCCCGCCCCCCGGCGATGGGGGTCCGCCAGCCGCCGGGGGGGTGGCGTGGCGGCGGCTGGCGGCCCCGGATCGCGGGGGTCCCCCGCCCCCCGGCGATGGGGGTCCGCCAGCCGCCGGGGGGGCGTGGCGTGGCGGCGGCTGGCGGCCCCGGATCGCGGGGGGGCGGGTCCCCGCCCCCCGGCGATGGGGGTCCGCCAGCCGCCGGGGGGGCGTGGCGTGGCGGCGGCTGGCGGCCCGGATCGCGGGGGGCGGGTCCCCCGCCCCCCGGCGATGGGGGTCCGCCAGCCGCCGGGGGGCGTGGCGTGGCGGCGGCTGGCGGCCCCGGATCGCGGGGGGGCGGGTCCCCCGCCCCCCGGCGATGGGGGTCCGCCAGCCGCCGGGGGGCGTGGCGTGGCGGCGGCTGGCGGCCCCGGATCGCGGGGGGGGCGGGTCCCCCGCCCCCCGGCGATGGGGGTCCGCCAGCCGCCGGGGGGGCGTGGCGTGGCGGCGGCAGGCGGCCCCGGATCGCGGGGGGGCGGGTCCCCCGCCCCCCGGCGATGGGGGTCCGCCAGCCGCCGGGGGGGCGTGCGTGGCGGCGGCTGGCGGCCCCGGATCGCGGGGGGCGGGTCCCCCGCCCCCCGGCGATGGGGGTCCGCCAGCCGCCGGGGGGGCGTGGCGTGGCGGCGGCTGGCGGCCCCGGATCGCGGGGGGCGGGTCCCCCGCCCCCCGGCGATGGGGGTCCGCCAGCCGCCGGCGGGGGGGGCGTGGCGGCGGCTGGCGGCCCCGGATCGCGGGGGGCGGGTCCCCGCACCCCGGCGATGGGGGTCCGCCAGCCGCCGGCGGGGGTGGCGTGGCGGCGTCTTGGCGCCCACAAGTAGGTGGACACTGCCTGTGGTATTCTGAGTAATAATATAGTTATTACACATCAATGATCGATTTTAATAATTCTCAATGGTACTAATAATTGGATACTATTGTTAAATTTCATTATTTTAAGTACCTGATGATGCAATCTTAGTATTAATTATTAATATTAATATTAATGAACAATATTATTAGTCCCTAATACTAATCAAAATTTTCTTCCCTGCATCACTTTGTATTGATTTAGGTAACATTCATGGCGGATATCATTATTTGAATATTCGTGGTGATATTAATATTAATTACCTTTCCAAATCGTTAACATTTTAATCCACCATAAATTTTTACGAGGTTTATTGTGATCATTAATATCGATTATTAGTATTAATATTTAATATATATGAATATTAATAATTAATTGATTGTTGCTGATATCCACCAGGGGGAGGATGTTACTACTTAAAACATCACAAAAGATGTTCACTCACCCAATGATATTACATCAAATTTCCGTCCAGAAGGGAATATAGACAGGCAAAATGGCTGGGAGTAGACACACACCTGGGATGATGTAATCAATCTTCAGGAGGAAGATTGCGATATGATTCCCAATATAGACGTGGCGTGGCGGCGGCTGGCGGCCCCGGATCGCGGGGGGGGCGGGTCCCCCGCCCCCCGGCGATGGGGGTCCGCCAGCCGCCGGGGGGGCGTGGCGTGGCGGCGGCTGGCGGCCCCGGATCGCGGGGGGGCGGGTCCCCCGCCCCCCGGCGATGGGGGTCCGCCAGCCGCCGGGGGGGGCGTGGCGTGGCGGCGGCTGGCGGCCCCGGATCGCGGGGGGGCGGGTCCCCCGCCCCCCGGCGATGGGGGTCCGCCAGCCGCCGGGGGGGCGTGGCGTGGCGGCGGCTGGCGGCCCCGGATCGCGGGGGGGCGGGTCCCCCGCCCCCCGGCGATGGGGGTCCGCCAGCCGCCGGGGGGGCGTGGCGTGGCGGCGGCTGGCGGCCCCGGATCGCGGGGGGCGGGCCCCCGCCCCCCGGCGATGGGGGTCCGCCAGCCGCCGGGGGGGGGGTGGCGTGGCGGCGTCTTGGCGCCCACAAGTAGGTGGACACTGCCTGTGGTATTCTGAGTAATAATATAGTTATTACACATCAATGATCGATTTTAATAATTCTCAATGGTACTAATAATTGGATACTATTGTTAAATTTCATTATTTTAAGTACCTGATGATGCAATCTTAGTATTAATTATTAATATTAATATTAATGAACAATATTATTAGTCCCTAATACTAATCAAAATTTTCTTCCCTGCATCACTTTGTATTGATTTAGGTAACATTCATGGCGGATATCATTATTTGAATATTCGTGGTGATATTAATATTAATTACCTTTCCAAATCGTTAACATTTTAATCCACCATAAATTTTTACGAGGTTTATTGTGATCATTAATATCGATTATTAGTATTAATATTTAATATATATGAATATTAATAATTAATTGATTGTTGCTGATATCCACCAGGGGGAGGATGTTACTACTTAAAACATCACAAAAGATGTTCACTCACCCAATGATATTACATCAAATTTCCGTCCAAGAAGGGAATATAGACAGGCAAAATGGCTGGGAGTAGACACACACCTGGGATGATGTAATCAATCTTCAGGAGGAAGATTGCGATATGATTCCCAATATAGACGTGGCGTGGCGGCGGCTGGCGGCCCCGGATCGCGGGGGGGCGGGTCCCCCGCCCCCCGGCGATGGGGGTCCGCCAGCCGCCGGGGGGGCGTGGCGTGGCGGCGGCTGGCGGCCCCGGATCGCGGGGGGGCGGGTCCCCGCCCCCCGGCGATGGGGGTCCGCCAGCCGCCGGGGGGGCGTGGGCGTGGCGGCGGCTGGCGGCCCCGGATCGCGGGGGGGCGGGTCCCCGCCCCCCGGCGATGGGGGTCCGCCAGCCGCCGGGGGGCGTGGCGTGGCGGCGGCTGGCGGCCCCGGATCGCGGGGGGGCGGGTCCCCCGCCCCCCGGCGATGGGGGTCCGCCAGCCGCCGGGGGGGCGTGGCGTGGCGGCGGCTGGCGGCCCCGGATCGCGGGGGGGCGGGTCCCCCGCCCCCCGGCGATGGGGGTCCGCCAGCCGCCGGGGGGGGCGTGGCGTGGCGGCGGCTGGCGGCCCCGGATCGCGGGGGGGCGGGTCCCCCGCCCCCCGGCGATGGGGGTCCGCCAGCCGCCGGGGGGGCGTGGCGTGGCGGCGGCTGGCGGCCCCGGATCGCGGGGGGCGGGTCCCCCGCCCCCCGGCGATGGGGGTCCGCCAGCCGCCGGGGGGGGCGTGGCGTGGCGGCGGCTGGCGGCCCCGGATCGCGGGGGGGCGGGTCCCCCGCCCCCCGGCGATGGGGGTCCGCCAGCCGCCGGGGGGGCGTGGCGTGGCGGCGGCTGGCGGCCCCGGATCGCGGGGGGGGCGGGTCCCCCGCCCCCCGGCGATGGGGGTCCGCCAGCCGCCGGGGGGGCGTGGCGTGGCGGCGGCTGGCGGCCCCGGATCGCGGGGGGGCGGGTCCCCCGCCCCCCGGCGATGGGGGTCCGCCAGCCGCCGGGGGGGCGTGGCGTGGCGGCGGCTGGCGGCCCCGGATCGCGGGGGGCGGGTCCCCCGCCCCCCGGCGATGGGGTCCGCAAGACCGCCGGGGGGGCGTTGGGCGTGGCGGCGGCTGGCTGCCCCGATCGCGGGGGGGGCGGGGTCCCCGCCCCCCGGCGATGGGGGTCCGCCAGCCGCCGGGGGGGCGTGGCGTGGCGGCGGCTGGCGGCCCCGGATCGCGGGGGGGCGGTTCCCCCCGCCCCCCGGCGATGGGGGTCCGCCAGCCGCCGGGGGGGGCGTGGCGTGGCGGCGGCTGGCGGCCCCGGATCGCGGGGGGGCGGGGCCCCGCACCCCGGCGATGGGGGTCCGCCAGCCGCCGGCGGGGGGGTGGCGTGGCGGCGTCTTGGCGCCCACAAGTAGGTGGACACTGCCTGTGGTATTCTGAGTAATAATATAGTTATTACACATCAATGATCGATTTTAATAATTCTCAATTGTACTAATAAATTGGATACTATTGTTAAATTTCATTATTTTAAGTACCTGATGATGCAATCTTAGTATTAATTATTAATATTAATATTAATGAACAATATTATTAGTCCCTAATACTAATCAAAATTTTCTTCCCTGCATCACTTTGTATTGATTTAGGTAACATTCATGGCGGATATCATTATTTGAATATTCGTGGTGATATTAATATTAATTACCTTTCCAAATCGTTAACATTTTAATCCACCATAAATTTTTACGAGGTTTATTGTGATCATTAATATCGATTATTAGTATTAATATTTAATATATATGAATATTAATAATTAATTGATTGTTGCTGATATCCACCAGGGGGAGGATGTTACTACTTAAAACATCACAAAAGATGTTCACTCACCCAATGATATTACATCAAATTTCCGTCCAAGAAGGGAATATAGACAGGCAAAATGGCTGGGAGTAGACACACACCTGGGATGATGTAATCAATCTTCAGGAGGAAGATTGCGATATGATTCCCAATATAGACGTGGCGTGGCGGCGGCTGGCGGCCCCGGATCGCGGGGGGGCGGGTCCCCCGCCCCCGGCGATGGGGGTCCGCCAGCCGCCGGGGGGGCGTGGCGTGGCGGCGGCTGGCGGCCCCGGATCGCGGGGGGGCGGGTCCCCCGCCCCCCGCGATGGGGGTCCGCCAGCCGCCGGGGGGGGCGTGGCGTGGCGGCGGCTGGCGGCCCCGGATCGCGGGGGGGCGGGTCCCCCGCCCCCCGGCGATGGGGGTCCGCCAGCCGCCGGGGGGGCGTGGCGTGGCGGCGGCTGGCGGCCCCGGATCGCGGGGGGCGGGTCCCCCGCCCCCCGGCGATGGGGGTCCGCCAGCCGCCGGGGGGGCGTGGCGTGGCGGCGGCTGGCGGCCCCGGATCGCGGGGGGGCGGGTCCCCCGCCCCCCGGCGATGGGGGTCCGCCAGCCGCCGGGGGGGGCGTGGCGTGGCGGCGGCTGGCGGCCCCGGATCGCGGGGGGGCGGGTCCCCCGCCCCCCGGCGATGGGGGTCCGCCAGCCGCCGGGGGGGCGTGGCGTGGCGGCGGCTGGCGGCCCCGGATCGCGGGGGGCGGGGTCCCCCGCCCCCGGCGATGGGGGGTCCGCCAGCCGCCGGGGGGCGTGGCGTGGCGGCGGCTGGCGGCCCCGGATCGCGGGGGGGGCGGGTCCCCGCCCCCCGGCGATGGGGTTCCGCCAGCCGCCGGGGGGGACGTGGCGTGGCGGCGACTGGCGGCCCCGGATCGCGGGGGGGGCGGGTCCCCCGCCCCCCGGCGATGGGGGTCCGCCAGCCGCCGGGGGGGCGTGGCGTGGCGGCGGCTGGCGGCCCCGGATCGCGGGGGGGCGGGGTCCCCCGCCCCCCGGCGATGGGGGTCCGCCAGCCGCCGGCGGGGGGTGGCGTGGCGGCGGCTGGCGGCCCCGGATCGCGGGGGGGCGGGCCCCCGCACCCCGGCGATGGGGTCCGCCAGCCGCCGGCGGGGGTGGCGTGGCGGCGTCTTGGCGCCCACAAGTAGGTGGACACTGCCTGTGGTATTCTGAGTAATAATATAGTTATTACACATCAATGATCGATTTTAATAATTCTCAATTGTACTAATAATTGGATACTATTGTTAAATTTCATTATTTTAAGTACCTGATGATGCAATCTTAGTATTAATTATTAATATTAATATTAATGAACAATATTATTAGTCCCTAATACTAATCAAAATTTTCTTCCCTGCATCACTTTGTATTGATTTAGGTAACATTCATGGCGGATATCATTATTTGAATATTCGTGGTGATATTAATATTAATTACCTTTCCAAATCGTTAACATTTTAATCCACCATAAATTTTTACGAGGTTTATTGTGATCATTAATATCGATTATTAGTATTAATATTTAATATATATGAATATTAATAATTAATTGATTGTTGCTGATATCCACCAGGGGGAGGATGTTACTACTTAAAACATCACAAAAGATGTTCACTCACCCAATGATATTACATCAAATTTCCGTCCAAGAAGGGAATATAGACAGGCAAAATGGCTGGGAGTAGACACACACCTGGGATGATGTAATCAATCTTCAGGAGGAAGATTGCGATATGATTCCCAATATAGACGTGGCGTGGCGGCGGCTGGCGGCCCCGGATCGCGGGGGGGCGGGTCCCCCGCCCCCGGCGATGGGGGTCCGCCAGCCGCCGGGGGGGCGTGGCGTGGCGGCGGCTGGCGGCCCCGGATCGCGGGGGGGCGGGTCCCCCGCCCCCCGGCGATGGGGGTCCGCCAGCCGCCGGGGGGGGCGTGGCGTGGCGGCGGCTGGCGGCCCCGGATCGCGGGGGGGCGGGTCCCCCGCCCCCCGGCGATGGGGGTCCGCCAGCCGCCGGGGGGGCGTGGCGTGGCGGCGGCTGGCGGCCCCGATCGCGGGGGGGCGGGTCCCCCGCCCCCCGGCGATGGGGGTCCGCCAGCCGCCGGGGGGGGCGTGGCGTGGCGGCGGCTGGCGGCCCCGGATCGCGGGGGGGGCGGTGTCCCCGCCCCCCGGCGATGGGGGTCCGCCAGCCGCCGGGGGGGGCGTGGCGTGGCGACGGCTGGCGGCCCCGGATCGCGGGGGGGCGGGTCCCCCCGCCCCCCGGCTATGGGGGTCCGCCAGCCGCCGTGTGGGGCGTGGCGTGGCGTCGGCTGGCGGCCCCGGATCGCGGGGGGGCGGGTCCCCCGCCCCCCGGCGATGGGGGTCCGCCAGCCGCCGGGGGGGCGTGGCGTGGCGGCGGCTGGCGGCCCCGGATCGCGGTGGTGGCGGGCCCCCCGCCCCCCGGCGATGGGGGTCCGCCAGCCGCCGGCGGGGGTGGCGTGGCGGCGTCTTGGCGCCCACAAGTAGGTGGACACTGCCTGTGGTATTCTGAGTAATAATATAGTTATTACACATCAATGATCGATTTTAATAATTCTCAATTGTACTAATAATTGGATACTATTGTTAAATTTCATTATTTTAAGTACCTGATGATGCAATCTTAGTATTAATTATTAATATTAATATTAATGAACAATATTATTAGTCCCTAATACTAATCAAAATTTTCTTCCCTGCATCACTTTGTATTGATTTAGGTAACATTCATGGCGGATATCATTATTTGAATATTCGTGGTGATATTAATATTAATTACCTTTCCAAATCGTTAACATTTTAATCCACCATAAATTTTTACGAGGTTTATTGTGATCATTAATATCGATTATTAGTATTAATATTTAATATATATGAATATTAATAATTAATTGATTGTTGCTGATATCCACCAGGGGGAGGATGTTACTACTTAAAACATCACAAAGATGTTCACTCACCCAATGATATTACATCAAATTTCCGTCCAAGAAGGGAATATAGACAGGCAAAATGGCTGGGAGTAGACACACACCTGGGATGATGTAATCAATCTTCAGGAGGAAGATTGCGATATGATTCCCATATAGACGTGGCGTGGCGGCGGCTGGCGGCCCCGGATCGCGGGGGGGCGGGTCCCCCGCCCCCCGGCGATGGGGGTCCGCCAGCCGCCGGGGGGGCGTGGCGTGGCGGCGGCTGGCGGCCCCGGATCGCGGGGGGGCGGGTCCCCCGCCCCCCGGCGATGGGGGTCCGCCAGCCGCCGGGGGGGCGTGGCGTGGCGGCGGCTGGCGGCCCCGGATCGCGGGGGGCGGGTCCCCCGCCCCCCGGCGATGGGGGTCCGCCAGCCGCCGGGGGGGCGTGGCGTGGCGGCGGCTGGCGGCCCGGATCGCGGGGGGGCGGGTCCCCCGCCCCCCGGCGATGGGGGTCCGCCAGCCGCCGGGGGGGCGTGGCGTGGCGGCGGCTGGCGGCCCCGGATCGCGGGGGGCGGTCCCCCGCCCCCCGGCGATGGGGGGTCCGCCAGCCGCCGGGGGGGGCGTGGCGTGGCGGGCGGCTGGCGGCCCCGGATCGCGGGGGGCGGGTCCCCCGCCCCCCGGCGATGGGGGTCCGCCAGCCGCCGGGGGGGGGCGTGGCGTGGCGGCGGCTGGCGGCCCCCGGATCGCGGGGGGGCGGGTCCCCCGCCCCCCGGCGATGGGGGTCCGCCAGCCGCCGGGGGGGCGTGGCGTGGCGGCGGCTGGCGGCCCCGGATCGCGGGGGGGCGGGTCCCCCGCCCCCCGGCGATGGGGGTCCGCCAGCCGCCGGGGGGGCGTGGCGTGGCGGCGGCTGGCGGCCCCGGATCGCGGGGGGGCGGGTCCCCCGCCCCCCGGCGATGGGGGTCCGCCAGCCGCCGGGGGGCGTGGCGTGGCGGCGGCTGGCGGCCCCGGATCGCGGGGGGCGGGTCCCCGCCCCCCGGCGATGGGGGTCCGCCAGCCGCCGGGGGGGCGTGGCGTGGCGGCGGCTGGCGGCCCCGGATCGCGGGGGGGCGGGTCCCCCGCCCCCCGGCGATGGGGGTCCGCCAGCCGCCGGGGGGGCGTGGCGTGGCGGCGGCTGGCGGCCCCGGATCGCGGGGGGGCGGGTCCCCCGCCCCCCGGCGATGGGGGTCCGCCAGCCGCCGGGGGGGCGTGGCGTGGCGGCGGCTGGCGGCCCGGATCGCGGGGGGGCGGGTCCCCCGCCCCCCGGCGATGGGGGTCCGCCAGCCGCCGGGGGGGCGTGGCGTGGCGGCGGCTGGCGGCCCCGATCGCGGGGGGGCGGGTCCCCCGCCCCCCGGCGATGGGGGTCCGCCAGCCGCCGGGGGGGCGTGGCGTGGCGGCGGCTGGCGGCCCCGGATCGCGGGGGGGGCGGCCCCCCGCACCCCGGCGATGGGGGTCCGCCAGCCGCCGGCGGGGGGTGGCGTGTCGGCGTCTTGGCGCCCACAAGTAGGTGGACACTGCCTGTGGTATTCTGAGGTAATAATATAGTTATTACACATCAATGAATCGATTTTAATAATTCTCAATTGTACTAATATTGGATACTATTGTTAATTTCATTATTTTAAGTACCTGATGATGGCAATCTTAGTATTAATTATTAATATTAATATTTAATGAACAATATTATTAGTCCCTAATACTAATCAAAATTTTTCTTCCCTGCATCACTTTGTATTGATTTAGGTAACATTCATGGCGGATATCATTATTTGAATATTCGTGGTGATATTAATATTAATTACCTTTCCAAATCGTTAACAGTTTAATCCACCATAAATTTTTACGAGGTTTATTGTGATCATTAATATCGATTATTAGTATTAATATTTAATATATATGAATATTAATAATTAATTGATTGTTGCTGATATCCACCAGGGGGAGGATGTTACTACTTAAAAACATCACAAAAGATGTTCACTCACCCAATGATATTACATCAAATTTCCGTCCAAGAAGGGAATATAGACAGGCAAAATGGCTGGGAGTAGACACACACCTGGGATGATGTAATCAATCTTCAGGAGGAAAGATTGCGATATGATTCCCAATATAGACGTGGCGTGGCGGCGGCTGGCGGCCCCGGATCGCGGGGGGCGGGTCCCCCGCCCCCGGCGATGGGGGTCCGCCAGCCGCCGGGGGGGCGTGGCGTGGCGGCGGCTGGCGGCCCCGGATCGCGGGGGGGCGGGTCCCCCGCCCCCCGGCGATGGGGGTCCGCCAGCCGCCGGGGGGGCGTGGCGTGGCGGCGGCTGGCGGCCCCGGATCGCGGGGGGGCGGGTCCCCCGCCCCCGGCGATGGGGGTCCGCCAGCCGCCGGGGGGGCGTGGCGTGGCGGCGGCTGGCGGCCCGGATCGCGGGGGGGCGGGTCCCCCGCCCCCCGGCGATGGGGGTCCGCCAGCCGCCGGGGGGGCGTGGCGTGGCGGCGGCTGGCGGCCCCGGATCGCGGGGGGGCGGGTCCCCCGCCCCCCGGCGATGGGGGTCCGCCAGCCGCCGGGGGGGCGTGGCGTGGCGGCGGCTGGCGGCCCCGGATCGCGGGGGGCGGGTCCCCCGCCCCCCGGCGATGGGGGTCCGCCAGCCGCCGGGGGGGCGTGGCGTGGCGGCGGCTGGCGGCCCCGGATCGCGGGGGGGCGGGTCCCCCGCCCCCCGGCGATGGGGGTCCGCCAGCCGCCGGGGGGCGTGGCGTGGCGGCGGCTGGCGGCCCCGGATCGCGGGGGGGCGGGTCCCCCGCCCCCCGGCGATGGGGGTCCCCAGCCGCCGGGGGGCGTGGCGTGGCGGCGGCTGGCGCCCCGGATCGCGGGGGCGGGCCCCCGCACCCCCGTGGGGGTCCGCCAGCCGCCGGCGTGGGTGGCGTGGCGGCGTCTGGCGGCCCCCACAATAGGTGGACACTGGCCTGTGGTATTCTGAGTAATATATAGTTATTACACATCAATGATCGATTTTAATAATTTCAATGGTACTAATAATTGGATACTATTGTTAAATTTCATTATGTTTAAGTACCTGATGATGCAATCTTAGTATTAATTATTATATAATATTAACATATTATTTCCCTAATACTAATCAAAATTTTCTTCCCTGCATCACTTTGTATTGATTGGTAACATTCATGGCGGATATCATTATTTGAATATTCGTGGATATTAATATTAATTACCTTTCCAAATCGTTAACATTTTAATCCACCATAAATTTTTACGAGGTTTAATTGGTGATCATTAAATGCGATTATTAGTATTAATAATTTTAATATATATGAATATAATAATTAATTGATTGGTGCTGATATCCACACAGGGGGAGTATGTTACTACGTAAAAACCACAAAAGATGTTCACTCACCCAATGATATTACATCAAATTTCCGTCCAAAAGGGAATAGACAGCAAATGCTGGAGTACTCACAACCTGGGATGATGTAATCAATCTTCAGGAGGAAGATTGCGATAGAGATTCCCAATATACGTGGCGTGGCGGCGGCTGGCGGCCCCGAGATCGCGGGGGGGGCGGGTCCACGCC
>NW_022142925.1:0-14419 GCF_007565055.1 Rhinopithecus roxellana | reverse complement strand
GCGATATGATTCCCAATATAGACGTGGCGTGGCGGCGGCTGGCGGCCCCGGATCGCGGGGGGCGGGTCCCCCGCCCCCCGGCGATGGGGGTCCGCCAGCCGCCGGGGGCGTGGCGTGCGGCGGCTGGCGGCCCCGGATCGCGGGGGGCGGGTCCCCCCCCCCGGCGATGGGGGTCCGCCAGCCGCCGGGGGCGTGGCGTGGCGGCGGCTGGCGGCCCCGGATCGCGGGGGGGCGGGTCCCCCGCCCCCCCGATGGGGGTCCGCCAGCCGCCGGCGGGGGGTGGCGTGGCGGCCGCTGGCGTCCCCGGATCGCGGGGGGCGGGTCCCCCGCCCCCCGGCGATGGGGGTCCGCCAGCCGCCGGCGGGGTGGCGTGGCGGCGTCTTGGCGCCCACAAGTAGGTGGACACTGCCTGTGGTATTCTGAGTAATAATATAGTTATTACACATCAATGATCGATTTTAATAATTCTCATGGTACTAATAATTGGATACTATTGTTAATTTCATTATTTTAAGTACCTGATGATGCAATCTTAGTATTAATTATTAATATTAATATTAATGAACAATATTATTAGTCCCTAAACTAATCAAAATTTTCTTCCCTGCATCACTTTGTATTGATTTAGGTAACATTCATGGCGGATATCATTATTTGAATATTCGTGGTGATATTAATATTAATTACCTTTCCAAATCGTTAATATTTTAATCCACCATAAATTTTTACGAGTTTATTGTGATCATTAATATCGATTATTAGTATTAATATTTAATATATGAATATTAATAATTAATTGATTGTTGCTGATATCCACCAGGGGAGGATGTTACTACTTAAAACATCACAAAAGATGTTCACTCACCCAATGATATTACTCAAATTTCCGTCCAAGAAGGGAATATAGACAGGCAAAATGGCTGGGAGTAGACACACACCTGGGATGATGTAATCAATCTTCAGAGGAAGATTGCGATATGATTCCCAATATAGACGTGGCGTGGCGGCGGCTGGCGGCCCCGGATCGCGGGGGGCGGGTCCCCCCCCGCCCCCCGGCGATGGGGTCCGCCAGCCGCCGGGGGGCGTGGCGTGGCGGCGGCTGGCGGCCCGGATCGCGGGGGGGCGGGTCCCCCGTCCCCGGCGATGGGGGTCCGCCAGCCGCCGGGGGGCGTGGCGTGCGGCGGCTGGCGGGCCCCGGATGCGGGGGGGCGGGTCCCCCGCCCCCCGGCCATGGGGGTCCGCCAGCCCCGGGGGGCGTGGCGTGGCGGCGGCTGGCGGCCCCGGATCGCGGGGGGCGGGTCCCCCGCCCCCCGGCCATGGGGTCCGCCAGCCGCCGGCGGGGGGCGTGGCGGCGGCTGGCGGCCCCGGATCGCGGGGGCGCGGGTCCCCCGCCCCCCGGCGATGGGGGTACGCCAGCCGCCGGGGGGGCGTGGCGTGGCGGCGGCTGGCGGCCCCGGATCGCGGGGGCGGGCCCCGCACCCCGGCGATGGGGTCCGCCAGCCGCACGGCGGGGTGGCGTGGCGGCGTCTTGGCGCCCACGAAGTATGTGGACACTGCCTGTGGTATTCTGAGTAATATATAGTTATTACACATCAATGATCGATTTTAATAATTCTCATGGTACTATAATTGGATACTATTGTTAAATTTCATTATTTTAAGTACCTGATGATGCAATCTTAGTATTATTATTAATATTAATATTAATGAACCATATTATTAGTCCTAATACTAACAAAATTTTCTCCCTGCATCACTTTGTATTGATTTAAGTAACTTCATGGCGGATATCATTATTTGAATATTCGTGGTGATATTAATATTAATTACCTTTCCAATCGTTAACATTTTAATCCACCATAATTTTTACGAGGTTATTGTGATCATTAATATCGATTATTAGTATTAATATTTAATATATATGAATATTAATAATTAATTGATTGTTGCTGATATCCACCAGGGGGAGGATGTTACTACTTAAAACATCACAAAAGATGTTCACTCACCCAATGATATTACATCAAATTTCCGTCCAAGAAGGGAATATAGACAGGCAAAATGGCTGGGAGTAGACACACACCTGGGATGATGTAATCAATCTTCAGGAGGAATTGCGATATGATTCCCAATATAGATGTGGCGTGGCGGCGGCTGGCGGCCCCGTCGCGGGGGGCGGGTCCCCCGCCCCCCGGCGATGGGGTCCGCCAGCCGCCGGGGGGCGTGGCGTGGCGGCGCTGGCGGCCCCGATCGCGGGGGGGCGGGTCCCCCGCCCCCCGGCGATGGGGGTCCGCCAGCCGCCGGCGGGGGGGCGTGGCGGCGGCTGGCGTCCCCGGATCGCGGGGGGGCGGGTCCCCCGCCCCCGGCGATGGGGGTCCGCCAGCCGCCGGCGGGGGTGGCGTGGCGGCGTCTTGGCGCCACAAGTAGGTGGACACTGCCTGTGGTATTCTGAGTAATATAATTTATTACACATCAATGATCGATTTTAATAATTCTCAATGGTACTAATAATTGGGATACTATTGTTAATTTCATTATTTTAAGTACCTGATGATGCATCTTAGTATTATTATTATATTAATATTAATGAACAATATTATTAGTCCCTAATACTAATCAAATTTTCTTCCTGCATCACTTTGTATTGATTTAGGTAACATTCATGGCGGATATCATTATTTGAATATTCGTGGTTGATATTAATATTAATTACCTTTCCAAATCGTTAACATTTTAATCCACCATAAATTTTTACGAGGTTTATTGTGATCATTAATATCGATTATTAGTATTAATATTTAATATATATGAATATTAATAATTAATTGATTGTTGCTGAATATGCACCAGGGGAGGATGTTACTACTTAAAACATCACAAAAGATGTTCACTCACCCAATGATATTACATCAAATTTCCGTCCAAGAAGGGAATATAGACAGGCAAAATGGCTGGGAGTAGACACACACCTGGGATGATGTAATCAATCTCAGTAGGAAGATTGCGATATGATTCCCAATATAGACGTGGCGTGGCGGCGGCTGGCGGCCCCGATCGCGGGGGGCGGGCCCCCGCACCCCGGCGTTGGGGGTCCGCCAGCCGCCGGCGGGGTGGCGTGGCGGCGTCTGGCGCCCACAAGTAGGTGGACACTGCCTGTGGTATTCTGAGTAATAATATAGTTATTACACATCAATGATCGATTTTAATAATTCTCAATGGTACTAATAATTGGATACTATTGTTAAATTTCATTATTTTAAGTACCTGATGATGCATCTTAGTATTAATTATTAATATTAATATTAATGAACAATATTATTAGTCCCTAATACTAATCAAAATAATTTCTTCCCTGCATCACTTTGTATTGATTTAGGTAACATTCATGGCGGATATCATTATTTGAATATTCGTGGTGATATTAATATTAATTACCTTTCCAAATCGTTAACATGTTAATCCACCATAATAATTTTTACGAGGTTTATTGTGATCATTAATATCGATTATTATTATTTAATATTTAATTATATATGAATATTAATAATTAATGATTGTTGCTGATATCCACCAGGGTGAGGATTTACTACTTAAACATCACAAAAGATGTTCCTCACGCCAATGATATTACATCAAATTTCCGTCCAAGAAGGGATTATAGACGTGCAAAATGGCTGGGAGAGACACACAATGGGATGATGTTAATCAATCTTCAGGAGGATATTGCGATATGATTCCTCAAGTTAGATGTGGCGTGGCGCGGCTGGCGGCCCCGGATCGCGGGGGGCGGGTCCCCCGCCCCCGGCGATGGGGTCCGCCAGCCGCCGGGGGGGGCGGGTGGCGTGGCGGCGGCTGGCGGCCCCTGATCGCGGGGGGGCGGGTCCCCCGCCCCCGGCGTGAAGGGGGTCCGCCAGCCGCCGGGGGGGAGTGGCGTGGCGGCGGCTTGGCGGCCCCGGATCGCGGGGGGGCGGGTCCCCCGCCCCCGGCGATGGGGGTCCGCCAGCCGCCGGGGGGGCGTGGCGTGGCGGCGGCTGGCGGCCCCGGATCGCGGGGGGGCGGGTCCCCCGCCCCCCGGCGATGGGGGTCCGCCAGCCGCCGGGGGGGCGTGGCGTGGCGGCGGCTGGCGGCCCCGGATCGCGGGGGGGCGGGTCCCCCGCCCCCCGGCGATGGGGGTCCGCCAGCCGCCGGGGGGGGTGCGTGGCGGGCGGCTGGCGGCCCCGGATCGCGGAGGGGGCGGGTACCCCGCCCCCCGGCGATGGGGGATCCGCCAGCCGCCGGGGGGGCGTGGGCGTGGCGGCGGCTGGCGGCCCCGGATCGCGGGGGGGCGGGTCCCCCGCCCCCGGCGATGGGGGTCCGCCAGCCGCCGGGGGGGCGTGGCGTGGCGGCGGCTGGCGGCCCCGGATCGCGGGGGGGCGGGTCCCCGCCCCCCGGCGATGGGGGTCCGCCAGCCGCCGGGGGGGGTCGTGGCGTGGCGGCGGCTGGCGGGCCCCGGATCGCGGGGGGGCGGGTCCCCGCCCCCCGGCGATGGGGGTCCGCCCGCCGCCGGGGGGGCGTGGCCGTGGCGGCGGCTGGCGGCCCCGGATCGGCGGGGGGGCGGGTCCCCCGCCCCCGGCGATGGGGGTCCGCCAGCCGCCGGCGGGGGCGTGGCGTGGCGGCGGCTGGCGGCCCCGGATCGCGGGGGGCGGGTCCCCCGCCCCCCGGCGATGGGGGTCCGCCAGCCGCCGGGGGGGCGTTGCGTGGCGGCGGCTGGCGGGCCCCGATCGCGGGGGGGCGGGTCCCCGCCCCCCGGCGATGGGGGTCCGCCAGCGCCGGGGGGGGCGTGGCGTGGCGCGGCTGGCGGGCCCCGGATCGCGGGGGGCGGGTCCCCCGCCCCACGGCGATGGGGGTCCGCCAGCCGCCGGGGGGGCGTGGCGTGGCGGCGGCTGGCGGGCCCCGTATCGGCGGGGGGGCGGGTCCCCCGCCCCCCGGCGATGGGGGGTCCGCCAGCCGCCGGGGGGCGTGGCGTGGCGGCGGCTGGCGGCCCCGGATCGCGGGGGGGCGGGTCCCCCCGCCCCCGCCATTGGGGTTCGCCAGTCGCCGGCGGGGTGGCGTGGCGGCGGCTGGCGGGGCCCCGATCGCGGGGCGGCGGTTTCCCCCGCCCCCCGGCGATATGGGGGTACCGCAGCCGCCGGGGGGGCGTGGGCGTGGCGGCGGCTGCGGCCCGGATCGCGGGGGGCGGGGCCCCCGCACCCCGCGATGGGGTCCGCCAGCCGCCGGCGGGGTGGCGTGGCGGCGTCTTGGCGCCCACAAGTAGGTGGACACTGCCTGTGGTATTCTGAGTAATAATATAGTTATTACAACATCAATGATCGATTTTAATAATTTCTCAATGGTACTAATAATTGGGATACTATTGTTAAATTTCATTATTTTAAGTACCTGATGATGCAATCTTAGTATTAATTATTAATATTAATATTAATGAACAATATTATTAGTCCCTAATTACTAATCAAAATTTTCTTCCCTGCATCACTTTGTATTGATTTAAGTAAACATTCATGGCGGATATCATTATTTGAATATTCGTGGTGATATTAATATTAATTACCTTTCCAATCGTTAACATTTTAATCCACCATAAATTTTTACGAGGTTTATTGTGATCATTAATATCGATTATTAGTATTAATATTTAATATATATGAATATTAATAATTAATTGATTGTTGCTGATATCCACCAGGGGGAGGATGTTACTACTTAAAACATCACAAAAGATGTTCACTCACCCAATGATATTACATCAAATTTCCGTCCAAGAAGGGAATATAGACAGGCAAAATGGCTGGGAGTAGACACACACCTGGGATGATGTAATCAATCTTCAGGAGGAAGATTGCGATATGATTCCCAATATAGACGTGGCGTGGCGGCGGCTGGCGGCCCCGGATCGCGGGGGGGCGGGTCCCCCGCCCCCCGGCGATGGGGGTCCGCCAGCCGCCGGGGGGCGTGGCGTGGCGGCGGCTGGCGGCCCCGGATCGCGGGGGGGCGGGTCCCCCGCCCCCCGGCGATGGGGGTCCGCCAGCCGCCGGGGGGGCGTGTCGTGGCGGCGGCTGGCGGCCCCGGATCGCGGGGGGGCGGGTCCCCCGCCCCCCGGCGATGGGGGTCCGCCAATCCGCCGGCGGGGGGTGGCGTGGCGGCGGCTGGCGTCCCCGGATCGCGGGGGGGGCGGGTCCCCGCCCCCCGGCGATGGGGGTCCGCACAGCCGCCGGCGGGGGGTGGCGTGGCGGCGTCTTGCGCCCACAAGTAGGTGGACAACTGCCTGTGGTATTCTGAGTAATATATAGTTATTACACAATCAATGATCGATTTTAATAATTCTCAATGGTACTATAATTGGATACTATTGTTAAATTTCATTATTTTAAGTACCTGATGATGCAATCTTAGTATTAATATTAATATTAATATTAATGACAATATTATTAGTCCCTAATACTAATCCAAAATTTTCTTTCCCTGCATCACTTTTGTATTGATTTAGGTAACATTCATGGCGGATATCATTATTTGAATATTCGTGGTGATATTAATATTAATTACCTTTCCAAATCGTTAACATTTTAATCCACCATAAATTTTTACGAGGTTTATTGTGATCATTAATATCGATTATTAGTATTAATATTTAATATATATGAATATTAATAATTATTGATTTTGCTGATATCACCAGGGGAGGATGTTACTACTTAAAACATCACAAAAGATTTTCACTCACCCAATGATATTACATCAATTTCCGTCCAAGAAGGGAATATAGACAGGCAAAATGGCTTGGGATGTAGGACACACACCTGGGATGATTGTAATCAATCTTCAGGAGGAGATTGCGATATGATTCCCAATATAAGACGGGGCGGGGGGCGGGGCGGCTGGCGGCCCTCGATCGCGGGGGGGGCGGGTCCCCCGGCCCCCCCGGCGATGGGGTCCGCCAGCGCCGGGGGGGCGTGGGCAAGTGGCGGCGGCTGGCGGGCCCCGGAGCGCGGGGGGGGGCGGGTCCCCGTCCCTGGCGATGGGGGTCGCGCCAGCCGCCGGGGGGGCGTGGCGGCGGCTGGCGGCCCCGGATCGCGGGGGGGCGGGTCCCCCCGCCCCGGCGATGGGGGTCCGCCAGCCGCCGGGGGGCGTGGCGTGGCGGCGGCTGGCGGCCCCGGATCGCGGGGGGGCGGGTCCCCCGCCCCCCGGGATGGGGGTCCGCCAGCCGCCGGGGGGGGTGGCGTGGCGGCGGCTGGCGGCCCCGGATCGCGGGGGGGCGGGTCCCCGCCCCCCGGCGATGGGGGTCCGCCAGCCGCCGGGGGGCGTGGCGTGGCGGCGGCTGGCGGCCCCGGATCGCGGGGGGCGGGTCCCCCGCCCCCCGGCGATGGGGGTCCGCCAGCCGCCGGGGGGTGTCGTGGCGGCGGCTGGCGGCCCCGGATCGCGGGGGGCGGGTCCCCCGCCCCCCGGCGATGGGGGTCCGCCAGCCGCCGGGGGGGTGCGTGGCGTCGGCTGGCGGCCCCGGATCGCGGGGGGCGGGCCCCCGCACCCCGGCGATGGGTCCGCCAAGCCGCCGGCGGGGGGTGGCGTGGCGGCGTCTTGGCGCCCACAGGTAGGTGGACACTGCCTGTGGTATTCTGAGTAATAATATAGTTATTACACATCAATGATCGATTTTAATAATTCTCAATGGTACTAATAATTGGATACTATTGTTAAATTTCATTATTTTAAGTACCTGATGATGCAATCTTAGTAATTAATTATTAATATTAATATTAATGAACAATATTATTAGTCCCTAATACTAATCAAAATTTTCTTCCCTGCATCACTTTGTATTGATTTAGGTAACATTCATGGCGGATATCATTATTTGAATATTCGTGGTGATATTAATATTAATTACCTTTCCAAATCGTTAACATTTGTAATCCACCATAAATTTTTACGAGGTTTATTGTGATCATTAATATCGATTATTAGTATTAATATTTAATATATATGAATATTAATAATTAATTGATTGTTGCTGATATCCACCATGGGGAGGATGTTACTACTTAAAACATCACAAAAAAGATGTTCACTCACCCCAATGATATTACCTTCAAATTTCCGTCCAAGAAGGGAATAATAGACAGGCAAAATGGCTGGGAGTAGACACACACCTGGGATGATATAATCAATCTTCAGGAGGAAGATTGCGATATGAATTCCCAATATAGACGGGCGTGGCGGCGGCTGGGCGGCCCCGGAATCGCGGGGGGGCGGTCCCCCCCCCCCGGCGATGGGGTGTCCGCCAGCCGCCGGGGGGCGTGGCGTGGCGGCTGCTGGCGGCCCGGATCGCGGGGGTGGCGGGTCCCCCGCCCTCCCGGCGATGGGGGTGCCGCCAGCCGCCGGGGGGGCGTGGCGTGGCGGCGGCTGGCGGCCCGGATCGCGGGGGGGCGGGTCCCCCGCCCCCGGCGATGGGGGTCCGCCAGCCCGCCTGGGGGGCGTGGCGTGGCGGCGGCTGGCGGCCCCGGATCGCGGGGGGGCGGGTCCCCCGCCCCCCGCGATGGGGGTCCGCCAGCCGCCGGGGGGGCGTGGCGTGGCGGCGGCTGGCGGCCCCGGATCGCGGGGGGGCGGGTCCCCCGCCCCCCGGCGATGGGGTCCGCCAGCCGCCGGGGGGCGTGGCGTGGCGGCGGCTGGCGGCCCCGGATCGCGGGGGGGCGGGTCCCCCCCCCCGGCGATGGGGGTCCGCCAGCCGCCGGGGGGGCGTGGCGTGCGGCGGCTGGCGGCCCCGGATCGCGGGGGGGCGGGTCCCCCGCCCCCCGGCGATGGGGGTCCGCCAGCCGCCGGGGGGGCGTGGCGTGGGGGTGGCGGCCCGGTGCGGCTGGGGCGGCGGGTCCCCCGCCCCCCGGCGATGGGGGTCCGCCAGCCGCCGGGGGGGTGGCGTGGCGGCGGCTGGCGGCCCCGGATCGCGGGGGGGGGGTCCCCCGCCCCCCGGCGATGGGGGTCCGCCAGCCGCCGGGGGGGTGGCGTGGCGGCGGCTGGCGGCCCCGGATCGCGGGGGGGCGGGTCCCCCGCCCCCGGCGATGGGGGGTCCGCCAGCCGCCGGGGGGGGGTGGCCGTGGCGGCGGCTGGCGGCCCCGGATCGCGGGGGGGCGGGTCCCCCGCCCCCGGCGATGGGTGGTCCGTCAGCCGCCGTGGGGGCGTGGCGTGGCGGCGGCTGGCGGCCCCGGATCGCGGGGGGCGGTCCCCCGCCCCCCGGCGATGGGGTCCGCCAGACCGCGCGGGGGGTGGCGTGGCGGCGGCTGGCGGCCCCGGATCGCGGGGGCGCGGGTCCCCCGCCCCCCGGCGATGGGGGTCCGCCATCCGCCGGGGGGGGCTTGGCGTGGCGGCGGCTGGCGGCCCCGGATGGCGGGGGGGCGGGTCCCCCGCACACGGCGATGGGGGTCCGCCAGCGCCGGGGGGCGTGGCGTGGCGGCGGCTGGCGGGCCCCGGATGGCGGGGGGGCGGGTCCCCCGCCCCGGCGATGGGGTCCGCCAGCCGCCGGGGGGGCGTGGCGTGGCGGCGGCTGGCGGCCCGGATCGCGGGGGGGCGGGTCCCCCGCCACCGGCGATGGGGTCCGCCAGCCGCCGGGGGGGCGTGGCGTGGGCGGCGGCTGGCGGGCCCCGGATCGCGGGGGGGCGGGTCCCCCGCCCCTCGGCGATGGGGGTCCGCCAGCCGCCGGGGTGGGGCGTGGCGTGGCGGCGGCTGGCGGCCCCGGATCGCGGGGGGGCGGGTCCCCGCGCCCCGGCGATGGGGGTCCGCCAGCCGCCGGGGGGGGCGTGGCGTGGCGGCGGCTGGCGGGAGCCCGGATCGCGGGGGGCGGGTCCCCGCCCCCGGCGATGGGGGTCCGCCAGCCGCCGGGGGGCGTGGCGTGGCGGCGGCTGGCGGGCCCCGGATCGCGGGGGGGCGGGTCCCCCGCCCCCCGGCGATGGGGGTCCGCCAGCCGCCGGGGGGCGTGGCGTGGCGGCGGCTGGCGGGCCCCGGATCGCGGGGGGGCGGGTCCCCCGCCCCCCGGCGATGGGGGTCCGCCAGCCGCCGGGGGGCGTGGCGTGGCGGCGGCTGGCGGCCCCGGATCGCGGGGGGGCGGGTCCCCCGCCCCCCGATGGGGGTCCGCCAGCCGCCGGGGGGGCGTGGCGTGGCGGCGGCTGGCGGCCCCGGATCGCGGGGGGGCGGTCCCCCGCCCCCCGCATGTCCGCCGCCGGGGGGGTGGCGTGGCGGCGGCTGGCGGCCGGATCGCGGGGGGCGGCCCCCGCCCCCGGCGATGGGGTCCGCAGCCGCCGGCGTGGTGGCGTGGCCCGTCTTGGCGCCCACAAGTAGGTGGACACTGCCTGTGGTATTCTGAGTAATAATATAGTTATTACACATCAATGATCGATTTTAATAATTCTCAATGGTACTAATAATTGGATACTATTGTTAATTTCATTAGTACCTGATGATGCAATCTTAGTATTAATTATTAATATTAATATTAATGAACAATATTATTAGTCCCTAATACTAATCAAAATTTTTTCCCTGCATCACTTTGTATTGATTTAGTAACATTCATGGCGGATATCATTATTTGAATATTCGTGGTGATATTAATATTAATTACCTTTCCAAATCGTTAACATTTTAATCCACCATAAATTTTTACGAGGTTTATTGTGATCATTAATATCGATTATTAGTATTAATATTTAATATATATGAATATTAATAATTAATTGATTGTTGCTGATATCCACCAGGGGGAGGATGTTACTACTTAAAACATCACAAAGATGTTCACTCACCCAATGATATTACATCAAATTTCCGTCCAAGAAGGGAATATAGACAGGCAAATGGCTGGGAGTAGACACCACCTGGGATGATGTAATCAATCTTCAGGAGGAAGATTGCGATATGATTCCCAATATGACGTGGCGTGGCGGCGGCTGGCGGCCCCGGATCGCGGGGGGGCGGGTCCCCGCCCCCCGGCGATGGGGGTCCGCCAGCCGCCGGGGGGGCGTGGCGTGGCGGCGGCTGGCGGCCCCGGATCGCGGGGGGGCGGGTCCCCCGCCCCCCGGCGATGGGGGTCCGCCAGCCGCCGGGGGGGCGTGGCGTGGCGGCGGCTGGCGGCCCCGGATCGCGGGGGGGCGGGTCCCCCGCCCCCCCGATGGGGGTCCGCCAGCCGCCGGGGGGCGTGGCGTGGCGGCGGCTGGCGGCCCCGGATCGCGGGGGGGCGGGTCCCCCGCCCCCCGGCGATGGGGGTCCGCCAGCCGCCGGGGGGGCGTGGCGTGGCGGCGGCTGGCGGCCCCGGATCGCGGGGGGGCGGGTCCCCCGCCCCCCGGCGATGGGGGTCCGCCAGCCGCCGGGGGGCGTGGCGTGGCGGCGGCTGGCGGCCCCGGATCGCGGGGGGGCGGGTCCCCCGCCCCCCGGCGATGGGGGTCCGCCAGCCGCCGGGGGGGCGTGGCGTGGCGGCGGCTGGCGGCCCCGGATCGCGGGGGGGCGGGTCCCCCGCCCCCGGCGATGGGGGTCCGCCAGCCGCCGGGGGGGCGTGGCGTGGCGGCGGCTGGCGGCCCCGGATCGCGGGGGGGCGGGTCCCCCGCCCCCGGCGATGGGGGTCCGCCAGCCGCCGGGGGGCGTGGCGTGGCGGCGGCTGGCGGCCCCGGATCGCGGGGGGGCGGGTCCCCCGCCCCCCGGCGATGGGGGTCCGCCAGCCGCCGGGGGGTGGCGTGGCGGCGGCTGGCGGCCCCGGATCGCGGGGGGCGGGTCCCCCGCCCCCCGGCGATGGGGGTCCGCCAGCCGCCGGGGGGCGTGGCGTGGCGGCGGCTGGCGGCCCCGGATCGCGGGGGGCGGGTCCCCCGCCCCCCGGCGATGGGGGTCCGCCAGCCGCCGGGGGGGCGTGGCGTGGCCGGCTGGCGGCCCCGGATCGCGGGGGGGCGGGTCCCCCGCCCCCCGGCGATGGGGGTCCGCCAGCCGCCGGGGGGGTGGCGTGGCGGCGGCTGGCGGCCCCGGATCGCGGGGGGGCGGGTCCCCCGCCCCCCGGCGATGGGGGTCCGCCAGCCGCCGGGGGGGCGTGGCGTGGCGGCGGCTGGCGGCCCCGGATCGCGGGGGGGCGGGTCCCCCGCCCCCCGGCGATGGGGGTCCGCCAGCCGCCGGGGGGCGTGGCGTGGCGGCGGCTGGCGGCCCCGGATCGCGGGGGGGCGGGTCCCCCGCCCCCCGGCGATGGGGGTCCGCCAGCCGCCGGGGGGGCGTGGCGTGGCGGCGGCTGGCGGCCCCGGATCGCGGGGGGGCGGGTCCCCCGCCCCCCGGCGATGGGGGTCCGCCAGCCGCCGGGGGGGTGGCGTGGCGGCGGCTGGCGGCCCCGGATCGCGGGGGGCGGGTCCCCCGCCCCCCGGCGATGGGGGTCCGCCAGCCGCCGGGGGGGTGGCGTGGCGGCGGCTGGCGGCCCCGGATCGCGGGGGGCGGGTCCCCCGCCCCCGGCGATGGGGTCCGCCAGCCGCCGGGGGGGTGGCGTGGCGGCGGCTGGCGGCCCCGGATCGCGGGGGTGCGGGTCCCCCGCCCCCGGCCATGGGGGTCCGCCAGCCGCCGGCGGGCCCACAAGTAGGTGTACACTGCCTGTGGTATTCCGAGTAATAATATAGTTAATAAACATCAATGGTGGATTTTAATAATTCTCATTGGTACTAATAATAGGATACCATTGTTAATTGTCATTATTTTAAGTACCTGATTATGCAATCTTAGTATTAATTATTAATATTAATATTAATGAACAATATTATTAGTCCCTAATACTAATCAAATTTTCTTCCCCATCACTTTGTATTGATTTAAGTAACATTCATGGCGGATATCATTATTTGAATATTGGTGATATTAATATTAATTACCATTCCAAATCGTTAACATTTTAATCCACCATAAATTTTTACGAAGTTTATTGTGATCATTAATATCGATTATTAGTATTTATTTAATATATTTATTATTAATATTAATTGATTGTTGCTGATATCCACCAGGGGGAGGATATTACTACTTAAAACATCACAAAAGATGTTCACTCACCCAATGATATTGCTTCAAATTTCCGTCCAAGAAGGGAATATAGACAGGCAATATTGCTGGGAGTAGACACACACCTGGGATAATGTAATTAATCTTCAGGAGGAAGATTGCGATATGATTCCCAATATAGACGTGGCGTGGCGGCGGCTGGCGGCCCCGGATCGCGGGGGGCGGGTCCCCCCCCCCGGCGATGGGGTCCGCCAGCCGCCGCGGGGCGTGGCGTGGCGGCGGCTGGGGGCCGGATCGCGGGGGGCGGGTCCCCCCCCCCGGCGATGGGGGTCCGCCAGCCGCCGCGGGGCGTGGCGTGGCGGGGCTACGGCTGGGGGCCCCGGATCGCGGGGGGGCGGGTCCCCCGCCCCCCGGCGATGGGGGTCCGCCAGCCGCCGGGGGGGCGTGGCGTGGCGGCGGCTGCCGGCCCTGGACGGCTTGGGGCGGGCTCCCCGCCCCCCTGCGTTGGGGCGCCCCCAGTCGTGGGGGCCGTGATATGGCGGCGCCTTGGGGCCCACAAGTTGGTGTACACTGTCTGTGGTATTCCGAGTAATAATATAGTTATTAAACATCAATGATCGATTTTAATAACTCTCAATGGTACTAATACTAGGATACCATTGTTAATTTTCATTATTTTAAGTACCTGATGATGCAATCTTAGTATTAATTATTAATATTAATGTTAGTGAACAATAATATTAGTCCCTAATGCTAATCATCATTTTCTTACCCACATCACTTTTTATTGATTGAAGTAACATTCATGGCGGATATCATTTTTTGAATATTCATGGTGATATTAATATTAATTACCTTTCCATATCGTTAACATTTTAATCCACCATAAATTTTTACGAAGTTTATTGTGAGGTAGCTAGTCAGACATGAGCAGAGAAGGAGAGGGCTCCTGCTCACCAGGAATGTAGGGTGACCATCATCAGGTGACTGTCAGGCAGGTGTTTCACTGCCTCTTTAAAATAGTAATTGGCCCTAACGAGCGCCAGGAAAAGTCAGCCTGCCTCTAAACAGAAACACCTGAAACTGGTTGTCAGCAGCGCAGCTTCCCAATTATAGTATGTCATGAGCTGGGTTTAGTGGGCTCAAGCATGCGCCACGAGAGGCAAACTGGTGGTGGAACTGGTATCTGACCTTCAAGGGGACATTGGCTGTCAAGGGAAAGAGAAGAACGCCTCAAGGAAGAAAGCATACAATCCAGTGTAAACACTGCACCTGCCGCCCCTCCGAAACTTGCAGGTCACTGTGGTGCAGACAACCCACCCCCAGTGACGACTCGGAGATGTGGAGTAACGCGCTAGACCCGGAGAGCAGCCATACA